>NC_087160.1:7737500-7810000 GCF_035594125.1 Scylla paramamosain
TTTAAAAACGAATGTAACATTATTCCTATTTCCTCTTTAAACCATTGTTTTTTTTTACTATCCATCTTCACTCTACAAGAGAGAGAGAGAGGGGGGTGGTGGAGGAAAGGCAATATCAAGACGCCTCCAAGAATCATTTGGCTGCAATCTTTCCTGAGCACTTGTACCGCATAATGTTCGGCAGGAAAACGTTATAGAGCTGGAACTGGAAACGGAACGCAAGGAAAAGGAATTGAATTACAGTTGTAAGCTCCCCACGACAAATTAGAATATTGAAGATTAATAAGCGCTGGAAGGATTCAAGCACTCTTCCCTGAGGCAGTGATCGAAGAGGTATCCTCCTATCGGCCTCGTTTGTTGGAGGATTTTGTAAACATATACTGAAATAATGGAGAGTTCATAATTAACGGTTAATAGGTGGTGTGCTTCCGTCGTTATATAACAACTGGTACTCTGGTATCTCTTCCTCCTATGTAATCTAGACTCGTGTTATTTTTACAAGCCGAGAAATGAATAATTACTGTTCTGGTAATGGCATCGTGTTTAGTTGCATGGAAAAGTAGAATATACTATCCTTTGAAATAGCGTTTTAGTTTGTTGTTTTAATATTATGACTCGCATCTTAAAACAACAATAACAATAACAACAAAAACAAAAAGTATTGTGAAATTAGATTTTTCTTTATTACAAAGAAAACCTTAACACCTTAAATGTCATCAAAAACACTACAAACGATAGCAAAGGAAACGCGCGCAAACGTACAGCATTACGTCATTAGGAAACACTCACTACTCTCACAAACAGACGGGGCCGGCTATGGGAGGGAGGGGCAGGTGAAAGAAATGTGTGGCAGGATGACCTCAGTAGCGTGTCACTGTTCATATTATTATGTAAGATAATTTCGAGGCTTTCATGAGACTGCAACGTGAAGGATAGTACAGGGTGTGGAGAAGAATGCATGATGAGAGGTTTGCGGTGTGGTGTGGTGTGGTGTGATGGGGCTATGTGATGGGAGATGCCGTGTGGTGTTAGGGTGGTTGTGGTGGTGTGTTTTGGCTATGGTAGACGAAGACATTCACGTGGACTTTGGGTTATTAACTTCTTCCACTGATTTTATTTACTTATTTATCTATTTATTATTTATTTTGTTATTTTATTTTATTTTATTTTTATATATTTATTTATTTTATTATATATATATATATATATATATATATATATATATATATATATATATATATATATATATATATATATATATATATATATATATATATATATATATATATATATATATAGGAGGGACACTGGCTAAGTGCAACAAAATTTATAAGGTGGCCGGTTCCTAAACAGTCAAAAGCGATCATCAAAAAATTAAAGGTTAAGTGTCTTGAAACCTCTCTCTTGAAAGAGTTCAAGTCATAGGAAGGATGAAATACAGAAGTAGGCAGGGAGTTCCAGAGATTATCAGGAAAAGAGATAAATGATTGAGAATACTGGTTAATTCTTACATTACAGAGGTGAGAGAAAGTAGAAAATATTATGCAGTGAGACCATGAAAGGATGGGAGGCAATCAGTCAGCAAGATCGGAAGACCAGTTAGCAAGAAAATAACAGTAGAAGATAACAAGAGCTGCAACATTGTAGCGATGAGAGAGAGAGAGAGAGAGAGAGAGAGAGAGAGAGAGAGAGAGAGAGAGAGAGAGAGAGAGAGAGAGAGAGAGAGAGAGAGAGAGAGAGAGAGAGAGAGAGAGAGAGGCTGAAAACAGTCAATTTGAGAGGGATTAATAAGACGAAAATCTTTTGATTCTACTCTATCTAAAACGGTATGAGTGGAATAACTCCCACCCCCCATACATGGACGGATAAGGATGTACAGAACAGCTAAGGGGAGAGGGGGTGAGAAAAACTGGCGGAGATGATTCAGAACGCCTAACTTCATAGAGGTTGTTGTAGCTAGAGATGAGATGTGAAGTTTCAGTTTAGATTATAAGTAAAGCACATACCGAGGATATTGAATGTAGAAGAGGGAGACATTCGAGTGTCAATGAAGAAAAGGGGGTAGATATGCGGAAGGTTGTGTCGAGTTGATAGATGGAGGAATTGAGTTTTTGAGACATTGAATAATTTTTTTTTTCTTTTTATGTAGGAGGGACACCAGTCAAGAGCAATAATAAAAAAAATTTTTTTTAAATCCCATGGAGTTGCCAGTCCCACAAAAGGGTCCGAAGCGGTAGTCAAAAATTGAAGGATAAGTGTCTTGAAACCTCCTCCTTGAAGGAGTTCAAGTCATAGGAAGGTAAAAATACAGAGGCAGGCAGGGAGTTTCCAAAGTTTACCAGAGAAAGGGATGAATGATTGAGAATGTTGGTTAACTTTTGCATTACAGAGGTGGACAGAATAAGGGGTGAGAGAAAGGTCTTGTGCAGCGAGACCGTGGGAGGAGGGGAGGCATGCAATTAGCAAGATAAAAAGAGCAATTAGCATGAAAATAGCGGTAGAAGATAGCTAGAGATACAGTATTGCGGCGATGAGAAAGAGGCTGAAGACAGTCAGACAGTCAGAAGAAAGGAGTTTATGAGACGAAAAGCTTTTGGTTCCTATCTAAGAGCGGTATGAATGGAACCTCCTCCCCCCCCACCTCCTCTCCGCAGACGTGTGGAACATACTCCATACATGGATGGATAAGGCCCATGTACAGAGTTAGCAGCTGGAGGGGTGAGAAAAACTGGCAGAGACGTCTCAGAACGCCTAACTTCATAGAAGATGTTTTAGCTAGAGATGAGATGTGAAGTATCCAGCTTATATTATAAGAAAAGGACAGAGCGAGGAGATTCAGTGTAGAAGAGGGGGACAGTTGAGTGTCATTGAAGAAGAGGGGATTGTTGTCTGAAGATTGTGTCGAGTTGATTGATGGAGGAATTGAGTTTTTGAGGCATTAAACAATACCAAGTTTGCCTTGCCCCAATCATAAATTTTAGAGAGATCAGAAGTCAGGCGTTGTGTGGCTTCCTTGCGTGAACTGTTTACTTCCTGAAGGGTTGGACGTCTGTGAAAAGACGTGGAAAAGTGCAGGGTGGTATCATTAGCGTAGGAGTGGATAGGACAAGAAGTTTGGTTTAGGAGATCATTGATGAATAATAGGAAGAGAGTGGGTGACGGGACAGAACCCTGAGGAAAACCACTGTTAATAGATTTAGGAGAATAAGTGACCGTCTACCACAGCAGCAATGGAATGGTCAGATGGGAAACTTTGAGATGAAGTTACAGAGAGAAGGATAGAAGCTGTAGGTGGATAGTTTGGAAATCAAAGTTTTGTGCCAGACTGTATCAAAAGCTTTTGATATGCCCAAGGCAACAACAAAAGTTTAACCAAAAATCTCTAAAACAGGATGACCAAGACTCAGTAAGAAAAGCCAGAAGATCACCAGTAGAGTGGCCTTGACGGAACCCATACTGGCGATCAGATAGAAGACTGTGAAGTGATAGATGTTTAAGAATCTTCTTGTTGAGGATAGGTAAAAAAAAAAAAAAACTTTAGATAGGCAACGGTCACCTTTTTTAGGAACAGGCTGAATGTAAGCAAACTTCCAGTAAGAAGGAAAGGTAGATGCTGACAGACAGAGTTGAAAGGGTTTAAATAAGCAAGTTGCAATGAAGGAACCACAGTTTCGGAGAACAATAGGAGGGGCCCCATCAGGTCCATAAGCCTTCCGAGGCTTAAGACCAGTGAGAGCATGGAAAACAATTGAATAAATTGAAGCTTGTTACAGTAGAATTCGGAAGTGCAAAGGAAGATGAGGAGGAAGAAGATAAGTTCAATGATGATAATAACGATGATGTTTTTGTTGATGTTACTACTGCCGCCGCCACAGCCACTGGTGCAACCCAGAGCGTCATTTCTACAGCTACTCGTACCAGCACCTACTATAAAAAAAAAAAATAAAATTTCTTTGCACTCCTTCCTTAGTTGTTACATTGTCGTATCAATCTTTGTCCCACAAGCCATGAAGGCACTGATTGCAGAATACCAGGTACCTGGTGTAAACTGGTACTAGTACACCTGCCAGTCCGTGTATTTGTGCCTGTACCTGGAGCTCTTCCCCCACTTCCTCCCTTGGATCACTTGGCATTCCATTGATGGTGCTCCAGTAGAAAGGCAAAGCTGCACTGGCTCATGAAGTATGACTGAAACTTCATCGGATTCCGATATTTTATTACTATATTATTATTATTATTAATGTTATTATTATTATTATTATTATTATTATTATTATTATATTATTATTATATTATTATTATTATTATTATTATTATTATTATTATTATTATTATTATTATTATTATTATTAGTATCAATTATTTTTATTTATGTTTTTTTTATGGATGTGACAAAAAAAAGTTGAATTTGGAAAGAAAAAAAAAGATAAATAGAATTATAAATTTAAGTATATCTGAAAATCTGGCGAGCATCTTGCAAAAATCTCCCGCTAAGGAAGTTATATTATTAAAAACATAACCACTATTATGATAAAGAATATCACTTAGTTGATATGGTGAATAGCCGAGACGATACGTTTGGAACTCTGGAAGACGCAAGGTATCTGAGCACTATGATCCAAATACCACTGGTGCACAAGAATTTCACCTGAGAGAAACTTGTTCCGCGGTGTCACGTGGTGTGAAGAAATCCGCAAAGGAAATACCGTTATCCCTTATGCTAGGTCCTGTGTATAGGTTCTAGTACAGCCATTGTTGTCGCCGGCTTGGTCACATGCTCCGACAGATTAGTTGGTGCAATGCGTCAGGTGTTGCCTAATGCGGCTCGACTTACATGCCCTCGAATTTGTCAGCAAAAATGTGTGGTTTGTGGCAGTAGCTGAACTCCGCGGGGATGCAAATTTTTGGGAGGCTGATATGTGTCGTTGTTTCAGGGAAGAGAGAGAGAGAGAGAGAGAGAGAGAGAGAGAGAGAGAGAGAGAGAGAGAGAGAGAGAGAAGAGAAGAGAAGAGAAGAGAAGAGAAGAGAAGAGAAGAGAAGAGAAGAGAAGAGAAGAGAAGAGAAGAGAAGAGAAGAGAAGAGGAGAGAGAGAGAGAGAGAGAGAGAGAGAGAGAGAGAGAGAGAGAGAGAGAGAGAGAGAGAGAGAGAGAGAGAGAGAGAGAGAGAGAGAGAGAGAGAGAGAGAGAGAGAGAGAGAGAGAGAGAGAGAGAGAGAGAGAGAGAGAGAGAGAGAGAGAGAGAGAGAGAGAGAGAGAGAGAGAGAGAGAGAGAGAGAGAGAGAGAGAGGGGGGGGTAAATGCAAGCAACAGAGCGGCATTAGGGGAATAAATGAGCAGCATGAAGAGGTTTCTGGGGAAGACGGGAGAATAAGTACCAGGAGGAGGTGAAAAGCAGGTGCGCGGAGGGAAAGTTTGAAACGAGTGTTTAATCTAGGGAACGAAATGGCGTGGCAGGAGAAATGGGATGAAAAGAAAAATAGGTGGACAGAATAAGGCTTTGTGAGAGAGAGAGAGAGAGAGAGAGAGAGAGAGAGAGAGAGAGAGAGAGAGAGAGAGAGAGAGAGCGATGGCAGGATCTAGGTGTTGCTTTGACATGACCTACCACTCTGACATCGGCTTTAGGTTACTGTTGGCTTTAATACTGTTGGCTTTAAGAAGCACTCTCTACACACTTACGAGCACAAAATACTGTAAGAGAAGTGTGGATTTCTTCTGTAGAGATTTATATCCGGAGTGCTAAAAATTGTTCTGGCTAACAAAAGTCAATATATCAATGACGTTGATAATTTTGAAATTTCACAAGGCGTTCACTGGAAATTCTCTCTCTCTCTCTCTCTCTCTCTCTCTCTCTCTCTCTCTCTCTCTCTCTCTCTCTCTCTCTCTCTCTCTCTCTCTCTCTCTCTCTCTCTCTCTCAAGTTTGCACTGTACACTGATGATTCAGTGAACTTTCTGCTTATCTAAATTCACTTTGGGTGTAACTCCTTCCTCGTGGCTCAACCCTGACAGACGGTTGATGCTAAGTGGTGGTGGTGGTGGTGGTGGTAGTGATGTCTGTGAGAGGTAAAGAACTTCATGAGTGCTCCCGCGACCTCTTATCTGCACTATCGGCACGGAAAATAACTTACCTTCTCCGGGCACATACCGTTCAATGTGCAATAATCAGCGTGCACTGGAATGTCTGAAATGTCATAAGTGCAAGAAATGTTTACATGTAGAATGGGCGAGTCTCCTAGAGTATGCCATAATGAACCAACACAATGATCTAGTACATCTGAAAAGAATGTATGAAAGAAAATCAACCGAAAGAATGAGAGTGCCAGTGTAAACATAAACAGTGTCCGAAGCGAAGATCCGGTATCAGTCAACCCGGTTCATGATTCGGAACACCCAAAGCGCTGTAAATGTCTCCGCAGGAGTCGAGACTGGCCTTAACGCTCACCTAAGACAGTTACAGTTACAATATAGTGGTATATACGCAATCAAAATGTAAAAAGAAGAATAAAGGTGTATTTTTTCACTCTCTTTTATGTCCTTGCGTAAAGGACGCAACATCCAGCTTTTGAATGAAACTAAGAATAGAGAAAGTAGGACGCTCGGAGTTTCTACCTGGTTTTGTATTTCTTCGTGCCTACGGATAGTCTCCAAAAAAGTGACCATCAGTACACCACATAAATTAGTGTCCTATGCCCGATTTTTCTTTTCTTTTTTTTTTTTTTTTTTGGTGGAGGGGGAGGAGGTTGGATTTGGCTTTCCTCTTTTATTTCGTTTTCTTTTCATTCCCTTGGACGGCCTCCATGACATGAAAAAATAAATAAATAAATAAATACCACAAGCTCGTTACTAATCTTCATCCATACTTTAATGTCGACTGGATATTCAGTGAGACAGGTCATGGAGATCAGTAAGCAAGAGGTGAGGTGTAGTCTGGATTCTTCAGTCCTCCCTTTCCATCATCACTCTTCTCCTCCTCCTCCTCCTCCTCCTCCTCCTCCTCGTATAGAGTTCACCGTAGGTTGAATAGTAAAACTGCCTTTCATCCTTTCCTATGAAAATTCCATGTCAGTTTTTCCATACTGCATGGTACTTTTTCCCAACTATTTCCATGCCAGCGCAAGTTGGAGGGAGTGGTGAGTGGGGAGGAGCCTTCCGCTATGCTGCCATGTCGTCTCTCTTCCCTGTAGCTAGTTAGAAGTAGTTACTAAACAGCCTTGCAAGGGTCAAAAGGTCTGTTGCTTTTTGGCTTTCCTTTGTATTCCTATGTATTCTTCCTCCTCCTCCTCCTCCTCCTCCTCCTCCTCTGTCCCTTGAGCACTCACCGTTGCTCGCAAAAGCGCCAGGGAGAAGAAAGGCGTTAGTATCAAGTTAGTTTGTAATAAAGGTGTGCTTGGGTTATAAGCAAGACGCCGTTAATTAAGCTGAGCCGCTGCCTCCGCCTTCCCTCCTTCCCTCCCGTCCTCCCTCGCTCCCTCCTCAAGCTCACGGTTTATTAATAAATCTTTGAGGATTTGGAGATTACTTGCTGTTTGGGTGCTTTGTTCCTCCGTCCTTCCTTCCTTGTCTCTCTGCTTCTCTACATGCCTGATTTTCTTTCCTTCCTCCTTTTCCTCCTCTACGTTTCCATGTTCATCATGTGGTTTCCTTTATCCCTCTCCTTCCCGCTCTCCTGCTCTTCCCTCTTGCTGTTCTCTTACTCCTCCTCCTCTTCCTCTACTTCATTTCCTTGTCTCTTCTTCATCCTGCACCCCTCTCCCTCCCGTCTTCGCTCTCTATTTCCAGCCATCTTTGCTCTCCGCCCTTTTCTTCATACATATCCTTTTCTTCGTTTTTCTATTTTTCATCTCCTTTCTTTCCCATCTATTCTTCTCTTTCCTCCACTGTACATCAGCGCGTTCTTCTTCTTCTACACTACATATTTCTGGTCCATTTCTTGTTTTCTTGTGTTTCCTCGGACTCTTCCTTTGCCTCCTCTTCTCCTCCCCCCTCGTGTTTCTTAACCGTGTTGTAATACTTGTACTTCTTCGATCATTTTTCTTTTTTTTATCCATTTTAATAATTTTTTCATATTTCTTTTTTATTCCCCCTTTTTTCTCTCATCCTTTCTTTTTTTTTTTTTCTCTAGTACTCCTCTTCCTCCTCCTCATCTTTCATACAGTTTCATCACACTCGTATTTTTTCTTTCCCAGTTAAACTTTGTTGGAGTGAAGTGTCTTCTTTCTGTTATAATATTTCTCTGCGTGTCCTTCACAGTATACTGCTCACAAACAACGCGCATGAGGACCAACATTTGTTATATTATGTGTTGTTCATTTATGTGCCTTTGTGACCCGTTCTCCTCTTCCTCCTATCATTCTTCCTCCTCTTTCACTCACTTTACGAGTACCTATGAACTCTTAGTCTTCACTTTCATTCCCTCTTCCCAACGCTCAATCTCCTCCTCTCTCCACATGAATGTTTCTCACTCACATCTTTCTTTTTCTATCCTTCCCTTCCTTTTACCCTCCCTTCTATTTTCTTTTTTTTTTTCTTTTCGTGCCTCTATGCCACTCTCACCACCTGTTATCTTAAATCGCTTATTTATTTTCTTATGTCTTTTTTTTTTTAACTTCCTTCTCCTTCCCCCTTGTACTTCCATCATTGTTTTACCCTTCAATTTCCCTCTCAAACTTACTCGTACCTTCCTTCTCTTCTCCTTTACTTCAACTTTTTAGTTGCCTCTCTTGCTCCTCCATAAATTTTCCTCTTCCTTCTCTCACACACACACACACACACACACACACACACACACACACACTTTCTTAATCTATGTGTATCTCTCTCTCATATATATATATATATATATATATATATATATATATATATATATATATATATATATATATATATATATATATATATATATATATATATATATATATATATATATATATATATATATATAATATATATATTTTTTTTTTTTTTTTTTTTTTAAGAAGAGGGACGTTATTATGTAATTACTTAGTCTTGTCATATTTCATATTACTCACGAATTTCTTTTTCTAAATTCATATTTCCGATAAAATCCTTTCCAATTATGTCGTCTGACTTTATTTTTTTATGACGCGTTCAGATGTGCGTGTCATCTTCATTCCTTCCTTCCTTTTCGATATTATTTACACCGTCGATAAGTTTCTTAAAAGAAGATAACGTACAGGGAAGACAAGGAAGAAAAAAAACAAAGAGGAGGAGGAAGAGAAGGGGGTAGGAAGAATAAAAAGGAAAGGAGTGAACGAAGGAATGAAGATGACGAGGACGAATGGAGGAGGGAGAAAGAACACTGAGCGATATGCAAGGTGAACGTTGGAAAACATGAAGCGGATGATCTAGATTCTAAGTTAAAAAAAAAAAAAGTCAGGAAGAGGAGAGGAAAGATGAGAAAGTGAGAGAGAGGCTATTAGACAAGCAGAGGAGGAAGCCGGGGTGAAAAAAAAAAAATAAATAAATAATTAAGAAGAGGAAAATGTCAACACGTATCCGGTGAGAGTGAGAGTGAACGAACACGCACGCACTCACGCACGTTAGGGGATGGGCTCTGTGCGACTTATTCAAACCGTTTTCGTATCGATGACACAAGTACACTCATTTGAGTTTCTGAGTTTATGAATAGTATTTCGTTGATGCGCCACCCTCAGCTGTTCTTCATTCTGATTTCTCATATTTTTATGTGACAGGTTATTGTTATGGGACGTCTCGTAGCAGTGTAGCAACAATGTTTCTGTCGGGTATAGTTCAGTGAGGTTCTTTTACAATATTTCATACTCGTGTCGATATCACAGATGTCTGTGAGAAGCAAAGACCAACCACCAACCCTTGTGCCACTCCGCTTCTGAGATTCGCTTCATTCGATCAGTACCGATTGAGTTCCCTTCACGAAATAGTTCTGTCCATCTTAGCATTTTATCTTTGATTTATAATATGTTTGAATTTCTGTAATAAAACTAAGTGGTCGACCTTGGCAAAACATTTGAAAAGTGTAGTATTGTAAGTTAACGACGTCCGCACTTTCCCTTCGATACATTCATCCTGCACTGAAGAAGATGCAACACGTATGATCTAATTCTTCTTAATCCGTGGTGCCCCTAGTTACATAGTGATTGTTCCTCCAGATATCAATCAAACTAGTTATTTCACAATTATCCTCTCGAGTATTTTAACTATGTGTGAAGTTCATGTCACCGGTCTGTAGTTTCTTGGTTCCGTTCTTTAACCCCACGTTCATAGGAAGGCGAAATTTTGCAAGGTTTCAGAGCAATCGGTGTTTTGCCACCATCAAGCGACTTTCTCAATAGCATGTGCAGTGTTTGGATAAAATGGAAGCACAGGTGTACGAGTACTGTTGGTACGCGGTGCAGTAGTTTGTGTTGAATTCTTCTTATATGCATGGTTCAATATCATTCTCGCAAAATTATATATCACTGAACCTCCTAAAAGTCACCTGACGAAGTAAATCGATTTTGTTTGGTGGACTGTAGAGATACTGCATATGTAGATTAACATTTATTGCATGTTATTTAATTAAACCTTAGCCTTATTAGAAAACAGAGTTCCTTTTATTTGCTTTGGTTGAGAAGTTGTGATTCATGCATAAATTGGCTTTATTTGTGATTGCGCTTTACCCCTTAACGGTATCAAACCTCCTTGACAGCAAATAACACAAACACACACTCATATACACGTGTCGCACAGTCATTTCAGTGTTATATTTTTAACTCTTCATTGACATATATGTTCTCCTAATTTAATGATTATTCGGAACGGTTCAGCCTGGACGAGATGCGCATAGTTCGCCAAACTTTGCCGGGAATTCCGGTCTGGAGTCAAAACTAGAAGAAGCGCTGCGTATCGTTAATACAAGTAACTGATTCTCCGTGACTTCACAAGTCACGGAATATATATATATATATATATATATATATATATATATATATATATATATATATATATATATATATATATATATATATATATATATATATATATATATATATATATATATATATATATATATATATATATATATATATATATATATATATATATATATATTACTGTAAATATTACAACACATGTACATTTTTCCATATTATATTCATATTTTTTCCCATCGCTTTCCATCCCCAATGCTCTCTTCTCTCCCACGTGAGCGTGTCCTTGCGAGACCAACCAGTTATCGAGGACTTGCATTACTACTCGGTGTCCTCCTGACGCAGTCAAAGTCTTGCCTGAAGTTCTAAATCAGTGAAATTACTGCTTACAGTCATTAAACTTGCCCAACTTGTGTCATTACTCAGGGGAAGTTTGGTTCCTCGGGTGGCGGTGGTCGAACGCTCCAGCAGGCAGGCTAGGCAGACATGCAAGTCATATTCGTCACCGCCTTCTATTACAATATTAGAGATAACAATTACCAGTCCAACGAAGTATACAAGTACATATTAAGTATCACCTCTTAACCTACCATGTAAGCGCTACTATATTTCTTTGTAACAACAATTATTACTGCACTACCAATCTCAACAGGCAGGAACGAGTAATTATATAGTAAATAATAAAAGAGGAGAGACCGATAAAATTAAGTCAAGGTGAAAAGACAACAGTAGAAAAGTAAAATTGTACGCTTGACATAGAAAGGACAGAAATATGTTGATTATTGTAAAATAGTAATAGCTAAGAAAACATCCAGATTTTAAAATGTCTTAAATGCCATCAGATAGCTTTGAGAGCGCGCACACACACACACACACACACACACACACACACACACACACACACACACACACACACACACACACACACACACACACACACACACACACACACACACACAAACATATGCAAGCACGCACGCACAGAGAAAGACCTGCACCACTAGGAATGTTCCAAACCTTACATTTAAAATATCCACTTATTTTAGACAGTTTTTGCTTCTTTTTTTTTTTTTTCTTTCCTGCATCCACATCACCATCTCTCTCTCTCTCTCTGTTTCTCTCTGTTTTTCTCTCTCTCTCTGTTTCTCTCTCTCTGTTTCTCTCTCTCTCTGTTTCTCTCTCTCTCTCTCTCTCTCTCTCTCTCTCTCTCTCTCTCTCTCTCTCTCTCTCTCTCTCTCTCTCTCTCTCTCTCTCTCTCTCTCTCTCTCTCTCGTCATTATTGAAAGTGTTGATACACTCATTATCGAGGAACAGATTATACCCGTCTGCCAACAGCGTCCTGTTACGCTTCACCACCAACAAGTCCAGGTTTTACTAAGCAGAGTGAAATAAATTAAAAAGTACATACGATGTTCTTTGAAATGCTCATGGCATCTGTTAACTTGTACTCGTGAAACGTTATTTGCAGTTCATGATGAGATCTTATTTCATTTTAGACGCAAAACAGAGTTAATTGTTCATTGACACATTAATCGACATTATGCACATGTATTCCTGAAACTTTCAAGAAATATTACCGCACAATATATACTCGTAAAACAAAAAGGATTTACCTGTATCCCAATTTATTATTAACAAACGACAATTTGATTTACAAAATAAGAAATCAAGTAAAACCTTCAGCGATAAAAATATACACACCTGAAGTCGCTTTCTCCATCGTCTAGGTCTTTCGACGGACAATGTAACTACAGCTCGCAAACTGCACGTCTCTCTTCCATTGTACGCATTAATTAAACCCGCAAGGAATTACGGGAGAGGATGAGGAAGAAGTGCATATTTTATTGTCGAGCTAGAAAGAGAGAGAGAGAGAGAGAGAGAGAGAGAGAGAGAGAGAGAGAGAGAGAGAGAGAGAGAGAGAGAGAGAGAGAGAGAGAGAGAGAGAGAGAGAGAGGAGATGATGCAACATAGTAAGTAATAAGCGGGAATGTAAAAAAAAATTATTAGAAAGAGAAAGAGTGTAGTAGAGGTATCAAACTAAGGGAGAGAAGAGAAATCAAACTATATTGAAATATAAAAGGAAAGAATATATATATATATATATATATATATATATATATATATATATATATATATATATATATATATATATATATATATATATATATATATATATATATATATATATATATATATATATATATATATATATATATATCCCTCCTCAGGATCCCCCTAAGCGAAGGTGCCTCTGGCGTTTTGCCTCTGCTAGTTGGGGGGACCTGAGGAGGTATTTTGCTGATTTTCCTTGCTCTGCTAGTTGGGGGGACCTGAGGAGGTATTTTGCTGATTTTCCTTGGAATGACTACTGCTTCCGTGTCAGAGACCCGTCTTTGTGTGCTGAGCGCATAACAGAGGTGATAGTGTCTGGCATGGAGGCGTACATTCCTCACTCTTTTTCTCGTCCTAAACCTTCTAAACCTTGGTTTAACACAGCTTGTTCTCGTGCTATACATGATAGAAAGGTGGCCCACAAAAGGTACTTAAGCCTTCCATCACCAGAATCTCATGCACTTTATATTTCTGCCCGGAACCATGCCAAGTCTGTTCTCCAACTAGCCAAAAACTCCTTCATTAACAGAAAATGTCAAAACCTTTCAAGATCTAACTCCCCTCGTGATTTCTGGCATCTAGCCAAAAATATCTCCAATAACTTTGCTTCTTCTTCTTTCCCTCCTCTACTTCAACCAGATGGCACCACTGTTATCACATCTATTTCTAAAGCTGAACTCTTTGCTCAAACCTTTGCTAAAAACTCTACCTTGGACGATTCTGGGCTTGTTCCTCCCTCTCCTCCACCCTCTGACTACTTCATGCCACGTATTAAAATTCTTCGTATTGATGTTTTCCATGCCCTCGCTGGCCTAATCCCTCGGAAGGCTTATGGACCTGATGGGGTCCCTCCTATTGTTCTCCGAAACTGTGCCTCCGTGCTTGCACCTTGCCTAGTCAAACTCTTTCAGCTCTGTCTGTCAACATCTACCTTTCCTTCTTGCTGGAAGTTTGCCTACATTCAACCTGTTCCTAAAAAGGGTGACCGCTCTAATCCCTCAAACTACCGTCCTATTGCTTTAATTTCCTGCTTATCTAAAGTTTTTGAATCTATCCTCAACAGGAAGATTCTTAAACATTTATCACTTCACAACCTTCTATCTGATCGCCAGTATGGGTTCCGTCAAGGCCGCTCTACTGGTGATCTTCTGGCTTTCCTTACTGAGTCTTGGTCATCCTCTTTTAGAGACTTTGGTGAAACTTTTGCTGTTGCCTTGGACATATCAAAAGCCTTTGATAGAGTCTGGCACAAAGCTTTGATTTCAAAACTACCCTCCTATGGTTTCTATCCTTCTCTCTGTAACTTCATCTCAAGTTTCCTTTCTGACCGTTCTATTGCTGCTGTGGTAGACGGTCACTGTTCTTCTCCGAAATCTATTAACAGTGGTGTTCCTCAGGGTTCTGTCCTGTCACCCACTCTCTTCTTATTATTCATTAATGATCTTCTAAACCAAACCTCTTGTCCTATCCACTCCTATGCTGATGATACCACCCTGCACTTTTCCACGTCTTTTCATAGACGTCCAACCCTTCAGGAGGTAAACATATCACGCAGAGAAGCCACAGAACGCCTGACTTCTGATCTTTCTAAAATTTCTGATTGGGGCAGAGCAAACTTGGTATTGTTCAATGCCTCAAAAACTCAATTCCTCCATCTATCAACTCGACACAATCTTCCAGACAACTATCCCCTCTTCTTCAATGACACTCAACTGTCCCCCTCTTCTACACTGAACATCCTTGGTCTGTCCTTTACTTATAATCTGAACTGGAAACTTCACATCTCATCTCTAGCTAAAACAGTTTCTATGAAGTTAGGTGTTCTGAGACGTCTCCGCCAGTTTTTCTCACCCCACCAGCTGCTAACTCTGTACAAGGGCCTTATCCGTCCATGTATGGAGTATGCTTCACATGTCTGGGGGGGTTCCACTTATACTGCTCTTCTAGACAGGGTGGAATCAAAAGCTTTTCGTCTCATCAACTCCTCTCCTCTAACTGACTGTCTTCAGCCCCTCTCTCACCGCCGCAATGTTGCATATCTAGCTGTCTTCTACCGCTATTTTCATGCCAACTGCTCTTCTGATCTTGCTAACTGCATGCCTCCCCTCCTTCCGCGGCCTCGCTGCACAAGACTTTCTTCTTTCTCTCACCCCTATTCTGTCCACCTCTCTAACGCAAGAGTTAACCAGTATTCTCAATCATTCATCCCTTTCTCTGGTAAACTCTGGAACTCCCTGCCTGTTTCTGTATTTCCACCTTCCTATGACTTGAATTCCTTCAAGAGGGAGGTTTCAAGACACTTATCCACCAATTTTTGACCACTGCTTTGACCCTTTTATGGGACTGGCATTTCAGTGGGCATTTTTTTTATTAGATTTTTGTTGCCCTTGGCCAGTATCCTTCCTACATAAAAAAAAAAAAAAATATATATATATATATATATATATATATATATATATATATATATATATATATATATATATATATATATATATATATATATATATATATATATATATATATATATATATATATATATATATATATATATATATATATATATATATATATATATATATATATATATATATATATATATATATATATAAGAAAAAAATGCATCGTTAAACTCCATGCATCCATCACTTTGCTATCTAACAAACTACCCGGCGCGTTTAGGCCTACAGTACAGTATTTCTCCTTTTCCTCTTCCCGTTTCTCCTCCCTCTCCTCCTCCTCCTCCTCCTCATCATCATCATCATCATCATCATCATCTTTGAACTCATCTTTTTCCTCCTCATCTTCCTTTGCACTTCCGAATTCTACTGTGACAAGCAATTCAATTTATGATATCTTTCATTTGATTCCCAATTCAATCTATGATATCTTATCTCATTCCCATTTTTTTTTTTTTTTTCGTCTCCTCATCTCGTCCGTCGTTTTACTGTTTTAATTTGCTTATTCTTTCTTCTATTTCCTCTTCCATTCTACTGCCGGCATTTGCCACCAAGATTCAACGCTTTTGTGTGTAGTAGTAGTAGTAGTAATAATAATAATAATAATAATAATAATAATAATAATAATAATAATAATAATAATAATAATAATAATTAAATAATTATTTAAGCCAAGCAGCCTTTCGGCTGACAAGTTACATTGAAAACAAGGAATTTAAAGCACAACATAAGAACAATAAAATAAAAATGAAATAAAATAATAGAAATAAACTAAAATAAACTAAAATACACCAAAATATAATAAAATACAATAAAAGCAAGTCAAAAGTTCATACACAGAAGTCAGTAAAAATTCGATTCTTATAATTATAACTGAATGCATAATATAGCACGAGATGAAACATTTGTATTACATGTCCGTTTTATTAAACAGGTTAACAATGGTCGGAATGGGACTGTTCTTATCCATGTCAGTGCGGTGTACAGATGCGGATGGGAGTGAGGGTGTTGTGGTAACGAGCGGCACAGCTGAGGGAGAGTGGGAGTGGGGAGGTGGCAGTGGCGGTAGTTGTTTGCCACTTGTTTGTCAAAAATGCAGGAGTGTTTGTTTGTAGACAGCTGCCAGGGGTATGTGTATGTGTGTGTGCTAACTTATCAGTCTCTCTCTCTCTCTCTCTCTCTCTCTCTCTCTCTCTCTCTCTCTCTCTCTCTCTCTCTCTCTCTCTCTCTCTCTCTCTCTCTCTCTCTCTCTCTTTCTCTCTCTCATGAAGTGCGTTGAAAGCTCTCCAAATATTGTGCATTTTATATATATATATATATATATATATATATATATATATATATATATATATATATATATATATATATATATATATATATATATATATATATATATATATATATATATATATATATATATATATATATATATATATATATATATATGTTTGTTTCTTTTCTAATCAGGACAGAATTTCGGTTTAGAGTGAGAAAAAAAAAATGTGGAGGAGAGTGCGGCGTCGAAATTTTATTACACTAAACAACGGGAGGGTGGTTTTTCTATATCGCTTTCGTTGAAAAACAAAAGCAACCTCCCCCGAAACATTTGAGTCTCAGTAAATATTCGTAGATTTTTTATTACTGCTTTGTGGTAACTTAATCCCATGACAAGATTGGGTTCTTTCTTTCCTTCTTGTCTTCACTCAATATTATATATATATATATATATATATATATATATATATATATATATATATATATATATATATATATATATATATATATATATATATATATATATATATGTGCGTGTGTGTGTAGGCCGCCGCCGCTGCTGCCGCCGGCGGCCGTGGCGGCGTCTAGACTGCCATGACCATGGAGGCAACGCGTGATCCATTTATTTGAGTGGTCTCTCTATTTGTGACCCTTCAGGATGTTGAGACAATGGTTGAGCAACGGGAAAAGATTGGTGGGATGGGAGTGTTAGGGAAACGGAAATGGGAAGGGATGGTGGTCGAGAAGTAGGATTGTTAACTTAACCAAAAACCTAAGGATATGAAACTAGGATTCATTTTATGAACTGCGTTGAAAGCTCTCCAAGTCTTGTGCATTTTATATGTATTGAATATAAAGAAAACAAGCAGGTAACTCATCACCATCCTCATTCAAGCACTTTCGTCCTACGGTTGGAGGAAAAGGAAGTGGAATAATGAGAAAATCGTACACGAAGAGGGAAAAAGAGGCATGGAGATAATCGTACACGAAGAAGAAAAAAGGGGCAGAGAGAGAGAGAGAGAGAGAGAGAAAGAGAGAGAGAGAGAGAGAGAGAGAGAGAGAGAGAGAGAGAGAGAGAGAGAGAGGAGAGAGAGCTCATTCTGTTCTTGTCACACGAGTGCTTTCCATAATTATAACGTACTGTAAACTTAGTGAATTACACCACACTACCAGCGCGTGGACGTCTAGTGTACTGTGTCCTACAAGCCCTTCGTGTCCTCTACGGCTGGAGACACACCATCGTAGTAAAGTGTGTAGTGAGTGAGTGAAATTGCAGAATAGTAGTCAAGCTATACTCGACTACTGTCAATCCTTCGGGAATTCCGCCTGAGGTCAGACCTTATCTACACTACGCTGTGCAGTTCTGGTGCCCACATTGCAGGAAAGATATATAATAGGTCTATTAGAATCTGTACAGAGGAGAATGATTAAAAGGATGCAGGAGATGAGGAGTATTGAAGTTGTTATTGGATAATGAAGTTAAATTTGCATTCTTTAGAGAGACGTAGGTTAAGAGGGGACCTGATAGAAGTCTAAGTGATATAAGGGTTATTATAACAAAGGGGATGTAAGCAAAATGCTTAGGATCAGCAACCAGGGTAGAACAAGAAATACGGGTTCAAGCTTGAAAATTTAGTGCACCCATATTCTTTAAGGGATTAACACTGCCGAAACCAATTCGGGGAGAGGTTTCACCTCTCCCCGAAGCGCCCATCTCACCATACCCACAGACATGGTGTTGGAGTGTTATCAGCGCCGCATAGAACAACCTAAAGGTCTCTCTGGGTACAGGCCAAACTGTTGGTGTTCAGTCTTTGGCCGTAAGGCGTCACCGACGACAGACCAGAAGTGCATCATAGAATCCTGCCCTAACCTTAGCCACGCCCAATGTCTTAGTCGACGCGACAGAGCACAGGTGCGGCGACATAGGTCAACTCCGCGCCCTGGCGGGGATTACTGACCAGTCACCTTTTTTTTTTTTCTTGGATAATTCACAAGGACCTACAGGTCCCCTTCCTTCCTCCTCTCTTTCCCATACACCACCCACGGATCTAGTGGAGGAGCAACAGGAGAACGGTCTCGATATTCTATGGAAGGACGACCTGCTACAACAATTAAGGAAGGTTCGCAGTGAGTTGGCCAGGGCAAAAGGTCAGCTAACAAACTACAGAACCTTAGCTCCAGGCCTGGCCAGGAAAAGGTGTGTGCTAGTGGAGGCCTCATCCATTGTGGACATCCTCTTGGCCACTCTCGTTAGCGAGGACCTGCAGCAGAGGTCAGTGGCGTGTTCGGCCAGATCTCACAAAATTTCAGGCGAGGCTGAATCCACCGACCCCACGAGCAGACTAATCCATGAAAAAGTTTGCCTCCACAAATCAAAAAACGCGCGGGTGGCAGCAGCAACAGGACCAGTTTCGTGAACAGAACGCAATGAGTTCATTCACAGGTTCAGACAAGATCAGAACTTGTTACTTCAATGCCCGTAGTTCACGAAATAAATTTAATGAGCTGCAAGCTCTTATTTATCTTGAAAACTACGATATCATAGACGTTTCGGAAACGTGGATAAATTCATCAAGCAGAGATTTCTTGGCCGAGCACTCACTCCTTGGCTACACCATTTTTAGCAGCGAGAGAACTCATCGTGCAGGAGGCGGTGTTGTTTTACATAAAAAGTAATCTTCACACTCGTTTACTGTTCGTTTAATGCCTCAACCATTGTCATTTTCATCCAGATTAAATCTCGTAAAATAACATTAGGTCTTGTCTATCATCCTCCAGCCCAATCGCTACAGACGAAAAACTTTATGATCTAATTGCGGATACTTGCTGCGAAAATAATTTACATAACTATGGGGGACTTTAATCTTCCAGTCACGAGATGGGGTGAACCACTGACTGCTCACGCAGGCCAGCATCTATACAAGATTTATACTTGAAAGCTCCCTCCACCAGCACATCATGCATCCAACGAGAGGTAACAATATCCTAGATATTGTTTTAACAACTGATGAAGAGTCAATAAAAGACGTAAAAATTGGACCAGAAATTAGCTCCAGCGATCATTGTAGCTTACTTTTCACCATCAATTTTGACAAAGTTAAAGTAAGCGAAAGTAAAGAAAAAGTACCAGACCATCGGCGTGCTAACTTTAAGAGACTTCGCATGCAGCTTGCATCCATAGACTGAAAAAGTACCAGACTATCGGCGTGCTAACTTCGAGAGACTTCGCATGCAGCTTGCATCCATAGACTGGAATGAACTGCTGGGAACACCAGACATTAACAAAGCATGGGAAGTGTTCGCTAAATAGTTAAATGAAACCGCGAATTTGTGTGTACTGCTACGAAACAGACGGAAGATAAAAAAAAAACACCAAACCGAAATGGTGGAATAATGACATCAGATGCTGTCTTCTGGCTAAGAAAAAAAGCGTACCACAAATACATATTAACACAGAATAAATAATAATGATAAACTAGAGCACGATAAACTAGAGCACGACAGATTGTATAGAAAAATTAAAAAGCTGATCAAATGCAGCAAAAAAAATTGTTGAAGCTCACAACGCAAACTCTTTACATATGTAAAAACGAACCCGAAAACAAATTTACAGCTAAGTAAAAAACTAAAAGGCTTTTAACATCATCGATTGGTCCACTAATAACAGAAAATGGCGAAAAAAAAATAGAAAACGAAATAGACATGACGAACACCCTGAACGAGTTTTCAAGCCTTCACGACTTTGGATGTTCAAGCCAACCTGCCGACCTCTGCACCTCAGTCACGAGACACCACGCTGCTGGACTTCTCCATCACAGAAAATGAAATCCTTTCAGTCACGAAGAGCATGAACGTAAACAAAACACCCGGGCCAGATAAGATATCACCCAGGCTTCTTAAAGAAGCAAGAAATGAGCTCATGAAACCGCTTACGATTTTATTCAATAAAAGTTTACTAGCGGGTAAAGTGCCCCACGAATGGAAACTAGCAAATGTCACGCCAGTCTTTATAAAAGGAAATAAATCTCTTCCAGCCAATTACAGAGCGATCAGTCTAACTTCAGTAGTGTGCAAGCTGATGGAAACAATAATCAGGGATTGTTAAATATTTAAAAGAGAATAAAATCATAAAAGATTCGCAACACGATTTCAGAACCAAACGTTTCTGCTTGACGAACTTACTAGACTTTTATGAAGTATTTAACTCGTATGACGAGAAAAAAACAGTTGATATTACCTACCTTGATTTCCAGAAAGCTTTCAACACTGTTCCTCATAAGAGATTCATCAGTAAAGTAAAAAGCTCACGGCATTGCCGGAAACACCCTGAAATGGCTGAGACTTGCTTTCTGACAGAAAACAGCGTATTGTAATTAATGGAAAAGAGACGGATTGGCATAAGGTAAACAGCGGCGTTCCTCAAGGCTCTGCATTAGGACCAGTACTTTTTATAATATACATTAATGATACTGATGAAGAGATCAATTGCAATGTAAGTAAATTTGCAGACGACAATAAAATAACAAGTAAAGTAACGTCATTGTCACAATGGCAGGAACTGCAGTGTGACCTCAATAAACTAACAAGCTGGGCAGAAAAATGGCACATGAGATTCAGTAAAGAAAAGTGTAAAGTTCTACATATCGGAAGCAACAATGTTCAAGCGAGATATGTAATGAATAACGTCACTGTCAAGCGCTGAAAAAGAAAAAGATTTTTGGTGTCGTGTCAAAAGACCTAAAGTCGAGTCAACACTGCACAGAAACAGTAAAGACTGCAAATAAATTAGTAGGGTTCATTTGCAAGAACCTTTGAATTTAAATCAGAAAATGTTATACTTGCTTTATAGAACTCACTGGTGCGCCCTCATCTAGAATACTGTGTACAGTTCTGGTCACCATATTACAAAAAAAGACATTGAAAAAATAGATAAGATACAGCGTAGAGTCACTATGATGATGATTCCAGCATAGAGTCACTATGATGATGATTCCAAGATTGCTTAATAAGCCGTATGAGGAACGACTGGAAGAATTAAATCTATTTAGTTTAACAAAGAACTGGATAAGAGGAGACCTAATGAAGTATTCTAAATTTTTAAAGGATATAGTAACCTTGATGATGCAAACAAATATTTTACCATTGATCATTCTAACCTAACAAGAAGAAATAATGGATTCAATATCATACCCAAACGTTCTAAATCCCTCGCGGCCAAGCATTTTTCTTTAATCTCACAGTAAATAATATGGAATAAACTTCCTGCAAAAATCGTAAACAGCAATTCTATTGAATCATTCAAAAATAAAACACAAATGTTTAAAAGCTAATCATCCCCAGCAAGCTCTCTTCTTGTCCGAATAATTACTACATTCACTAATAAATGGAATGGGCGAGCATCCAATCCATTCCATGAATTATCTAAGAAGGCACTTTCATCTTTAGTTATCCCAGCAAGCAACGCCATTTTTGAAAGACTGTTTTCTCATGTGACAAATGTGAAATCTAAATTAAGAAACAGATTGAGCACAAAGGTGCTGGATGCTATTGTATGGAAAAAAAAAATTGTCACCTGCAATTTAGAGGACTATGTTGTAGGGATTTTGTTCCACCTCCAGAAATGCTGAAGATGTTTACTTGTGAGATTTATAACAACAAAAGTGCTGGTAACATGGGTGATGATATGTGAATATACCTGAGCTGTGATATCTCAATTATCTTTACTTTGGTTGAATGATAAAGTGATGAAATATTTCGTGATAGCTTATGTTTATAATTTCTAGTTTAAGTACAAATTGTATTGTAAAATTTAAAGTAGACAGACTTAAAGATTGCTTTATATATATTTGTTACAATAAGTACAATACAATAAGATTATTAGTTGATATATACAGTAATCACTATCATACAAGACATGGTATAAGTATGCAGTATGATAAGTATATTTTGTGTATATTTTGTATTCTGTGGGAATACTTTGGAGCTGTGATTAATGATCTCCAGTACTAATCTAAGAATAATTAATGTTCACAAAGACGTGCAATATTTTGTTTTGTAGAAATACTTTGGAGCTGCGATTAATGATCTTCCATTACTAGTCTAAGAACAATGTTCATGAAGACGTACAATATTTTGTCCTATAGGAATACCGTTGAGCTTTGATGAATGGAATACCTATGAAGTTTATTTTGGAGAAATATCACTGTATAATAATAAAGATTGAAAAAAAAAAATGGACTCAATTTTGAAATGCTAGCATAAGATACTGCATGTGTTTTGTGGTCGTTTTACAGTTGCCCAAAATTATCTAATGAACTTTAGTCAGACTCTCTCTCTCTCTCTCTCTCTCTCTCTCTCTCTCTCTCTCTCTCTCTCTCTCTCTCTCTCTCTCTCTCTCTCTCTCTCTCTCTCTCTCTCTCTCTCTCTCTCTCTCTCTCTCTCTCTCGATATATATATATATATATATATATATATATATATATATATATATATATATATATATATATATATATATATATATATATATATATATATATATATATATATATATATATATATATATATTATATATATATATATATATATATATATATATATATATATATATATATATATATATATATATATATATATATATATATATATATATATATATGCGCGCTATTTGAATGCATATAATTCACTTTGACACTATTCTGAGCTACTTGGCACATTATTGGAACCAACTTGGCATCTTTTGCTTTGGATAATCTGGCAACCCTAGTCACAGCCTGCCCGCTGGGCTAGTCAGTCATTTCGCTGTATCCTGGATTCTTAATATACCGGAGCCACTCTACGCAGTGTTTTTTTTTTTTTTCTTTTTTTTTTTTTATATATCAACTGGACATTCCTTCAGTGACCTGTGCCCCATAGCACAATGTTGTGTCACTGTGGCTTCTCCCTTGAGCTCTTCCGATCACAACCTCATATTTTTACCTTATCCTATCGTTCCAATTCTTCTTCAGGATTCCCCAAAGCAGAGGTGCCTTAGGCGTTTTACCTCTACTGATTGAGGTGACCTGAGGAGGTATTATTCTGATTTTCCTTGGAATGACTACTGCTTCCTCCATCCTTCGACTATTTAATTTTTCACATTAATTCACAATGATGTTTTCCATGCCTTCGCTGGCCTTAACACTCGAAATACTTATGAACTTCGTGTGGTCCCTCGTATTATCCAAAGCTATCATCCATACTTGCACCTTGCCAGCCTGGAAGCTTGCCTATATTCAGCCTATCGACACTCAGACGATACCAAGAGTCTTCGAGGTGGAATATAATATGTCCTTTAAATTTACGCTGAAGTTATATGAACACAGATACCATCATTACCTCGAAACGAAAAGGATAATTGACTTTCAAGAATGACATTGGCCACCATCATTAGCAGCACCACTATGACCACCACCACCTCATCAAAACCATGCTGGGGAGTGTTGTTCATCAAAAGAGATGAAAAAGATGATGAACAGCTGCATAAGAAAGACTTGAAGAAGAAAATGTATAATCTACACTAGACCACTTCGTTAATATTGCGCCATTAGGCAATCAAAATTACAGCACACACACACACACACACACACACACACACACACACACACACACACACACACACACACACACACACACACACACACACACACACACACACACACACACACACTTCAACCACCAGGAATACGTAAATAAACGTGTGTGTTTTCGTCCAACATAATGACCGCCTGGTAGAGCAATAATAAAGTGGTCTACTCTGTTATGACTTTCTTCGTTTTTTTTTTTTTTTTTACCTGCAGCTGTTTTATCTCTTCAGCCTTCTTCCGTCTTTGAAATTCAACACTTTTCAGGATGTTTTCTCACTGAGACGGTAGTGTGTGTGTGTGTGTGTTTATGATTTTAAGCGTTTCCCTGCTTATGCCTTACCCATTTTATCTGAATTTCCTGCCTCTGTTGTGAGCTAGTAAAGTGAAGGAGGAGGAGGATAGTGGTGGTATTGCTAGAGAAGCTAAGATTTATGTCTCGTAATTCTCCTCTTTTTCCTGACTTCTTCCTCCCCTCCATCCATTACTCCTCTTCCCTTCCATCTTTATATATATATATATATATATATATATATATATATATATATATATATATATATATATATATATATATATATATATATATATATATATATATATATATATATATATATATATATATATATATATATATATATATATATATATATATATATATATATATATAGTTTTTTTTTTCATAATTCCATCCCGCTCTCTTCTCATTATGTTCTCCTTCTTAGTTTCACATATCTTCGTTTTCTTCACGTGCTGCTCTTTGCATTTTATTTTTTTTCATTTCCTGGTTTTCTTTCTCATCAGGGTGCAGTTTTCGTTTTTCCTTTTTACAATAACCCACGCATTCTCTCTCTCTCTCTCTCTCTCTCTCTCTCTCTCTCTCTCTCTCTCTCTCTCTCTCTCTCTCTCTCTCTCTCTCTCTCTCTCTCTCTCTCTCGTTTTATTTATCTTTTTTATTCTTTTCATCTAGATCTTTTAATACATTTTTTTTCTTTACATAATTTTTTTTGCTCACTCTCTCCACTCTGTCTCTCACTGTTTTTCCTCTCTCTTCCCTTTTAGATCTAAATGAAGTGCTATGAGGAGTTATAGCACGCCTCTTCCTCATCACTTGGCGGGGGAAGAGAAGGAAAGATGAAGTAAAAGAACGAAGAGGAAAACGGAAGGAACGGAAATAAAAGTGCAGGAAAATATGAGAGAGAGAGAGAGAGAGAGAGAGAGAGAGAGAGAGAGAGAGAGAGAGAGAGAGAGAGTATAAACAAATCAGAGACATGAAGTACTCTTGTGGGGGTAACTAAAGAGGGAAGCTCTGTCTTTCGTTGGGTAGAAAGGGATGAGAGGAAGGGAGGAAAGGGAACTAAAGAGGGAAGCTCTGTCTTTTGTTTGGTAGAAAGGGATGAGAGGAAGAGGAAAGGGAACTGAGACATTCCTTTTCATCTGTTTTCTCTTTGGTTATATCCTTATGTGTAGAAGGAGAAAAATTGGGAAGGAAAGGGAAGAAGAAAGGAGAGAAGAAAAAGGAGGCATATGACAGTTTTTTTTTCGATTTAACTTATATACGTTTTTTTTTCATCAATTTGTCAATTTTCTCTGATATTTTAAATTTTCGTCCCCCCCCACACACACACACACGCACGCACGCACGCACGCACGCACGCACGCACGCACGCGCGCACACACACACACACACACACACACACACACACACACACACACACACACACACACACACACTTTTTTATATGACTAACATTATTTTCATATGCAAGAATATACAAGAACTACCGTAAATCTTGTAGGTTTGTCGATTATTTATTTGTGTTGTTTCCTGCTTGACTGACCGCTGATCACCATTGTTCTAATGTTTGATGAAAGGACATGATTGATGTACTTGCCCAGTTGATGATGATGCTTGCCACTGCTGGATCAGATGAGGAGCTTGTGTGTTGGTAACGTGGAGGACCCGTGGAACTGAGACTGGAACTGAGACTGAACTCTGAGCTGAACTGAACTGAGTCAGCTCGCTACCATGCGGGCTGTATTTATCTGAGCTAAGTGAATCACGTTTTGGCTTTTGGGGAGAAGAAATGACCAATGAGATGCCAGGAAATGAGGTGAAACAGCCAATGAGAGGGCTCGTTATTTTAGCCAATGACCAGGAAAGGAAGAAGACTCAGAGCGAACACAGGTGTGTTCCTAAGGACTGGAAGTGGGAGTGAAGTTCCCTTGAGAGGTAGAGAAGGAGAAAGGTTAAAAATAGAATAGACTGGCTGGCCATGGAAGGAATATATGAACACACGCATGTGGGATGAATATATGAAATGGCGAATATATATATATATATATATATATATATATATATATATATATATATATATATATATATATATATATATATATATATATATATATATATATATATATATAATAATTGTTGAAACTAATACAGTGTCAAGTTATTGTTATTTTTATTATCTTACTAAGTTTATTTTCTATCAGCGTGGCATAAATCAAATAAAATCACCAATAATAAGACACTTGCCACGCAAACACACCATCTTTAAAACCTTGAATTTAGTCAAATGACGGCGGACTGGAAGTTTAGAGCATCGATACACAACCTGTGATGACGGCAAGCAGCTTTCTGCACTGTACTTAACCCATACGTCCTCTATGCCTGCTTACCTTTGTACATCTAGGTTAATGATAAAAGGATTTAAAGTATTATTAACATGAATACTGTGGATCCTCGACCATTGTCATTACTAAAAGATGTATATCCAGGAATGTCAGCATATCTTCTTGGGTATTTCCATGAATCAATGTTTCACACATAAAACATCTATATTTCTACCGATTATCAATAACAATTTCATCAAAACTTGGTATTAGCGATTGTGCATTTTGTTCAACAGTCAGCCAATCCTTCTTTAAGTTAACGACGGCATGTTCGTCATCGCCGTGATTTCAAGAATAGTATCCATAAAGTTTGCTTTTGAGGCCTAGATAATAATAACATTGTTGAATATGAGTTTATGGTCGGCCTATATTCAACCTTTTTTTTTTTTTTAAGAAAGAATAAACTTCAATCCCTCAAACTACCGGCTTATAGATTTGCTTAAGCTTGAAAATCAGTTCACTCTCTTAAACCTATTAACAGTAATTTCAGTTTAATGAGCCTTCCATTTTGATTGATTTTTGTGAGTGATAAGCTGGGCAAGGATTTCCTTTTTTTGTGAATAGTCTCCTTTAGCAGTAAAAAGTAATTAACCATGTAATTAATTAATTAAAACACGAGTTGCAGCACGTCTAAAGGAACACAAAATCAATTCCTATGCATAAAATATGGTGGGATATCTGTACACCTTTGATCCCTCACTTCACTGTCCAAGGAGGCAGCGATGAAAAGACACAAGGGAGAGGAAGAGGTCAGAATGGAGAAGGCGGAGGGAGAGGAGGAGAAAGAGAAGGATGATAATGAAAAGGGCTAGTGGTAGGAGAAGGAGAACAGAGATAAAACGGAGGAGGAGAAGGACACCGATGAGACGAGAGGACAGGAGGAAAGAGGGAAGAAATTACAGAGAGAGGAGAAATAGAGGGAAGATGGAATAAGAAAAGTAACCCATGAAGAGGAGAGACGGAAGAATAACGCTTTCCTTAAGTCAGTGTCCCATACCAGAGGATCCTCCAGGGAATTAAGACCCCTTGCCACGCTACTTCTACCCTATGATTAGCCCTAACCTGCGTGGCTCCCGAACACCTGCTTCCGCCTAGTTGATAAGACGTGCACTAAGAAATCTCACAAGACGAGATGACTGGGGAGATGAATGTGAGAGAGAGAGAGAGAGAGAGAGAGAGAGAGAGAGAGAGAGAGAGAGAGAGAGAGAGAGAGAGAGAGAGAGAGAGAGAGAGAGAGAGAGAGAGAGAGAGAGAGAGAGAGAGAGAGAGAGAGAATGTACCGCAGCACTGTGGTCATATGGCGCCACTACGCCATATGACTAACTTTAAAAGCAGCAAAGATTGTTGATTAAAATATTAATAATAAAAACAAAATTATGGGATGGTTAAAATATTAGAAATCACTAAAAAAAAAAAGAAAAAAAAAGTGTACGCAAAAAAGAAAATGGGATGAAAAGTTAAGTGCTAAAAATGAGAGGGTTGGTATTTTAATGTATTATTTAATTTAATTTAATGTAATTTAACTTAAAGTGAGGGGGTACCGACCCCACTGACCCAGACCAGTGTAAGTGGCGTTGTTCGTTTCGTAGCCGAGACACTGATCCCACTGACCAAGATATCTGGCGTTGTTCGTTACGTGTCCAAGACAGTGACCCCACTGACCATGGCCTCGAGACCCAGCGTTGTTCGCTACGTGTCTTCCTTATTTGCTTTCATGTTCTTCCCAGTGCACGGATAAACTTTTGCCCAATACTAACAAAATAAATAGAAGAATCTATGATCTGTTTAAAATAAAAGACCAGCCTTCTCCACAAACATAAGGATTTCATGCCCCAGGGAGAGAGCCCCTCTCTCCACGAATCAGCGACATCTGGAAAGTCCCACCTTCATCGCGATTGATTGATTGATTTAGGTTATGGCAGATCGATACTCGTGAAAAACTGTCAGTACCCGACCCTTGGGAGGCGATGGGGGCAAACGGAGATGGAGGACATATCAAACTCGGTCATGGCAGACCTGACCAGATATCCAAAAGGCTTAGGAAAAAACTAGAGCGAGTATCATATAAGGGAGAACGTGCATCACGAGAAACTCGTATAAAACACACTCAGGAAAGCGGGGGCAAGTTCCTAAACAACTGGTTAGTAAAAATTAAGATATTCTAACCTAACCAATCTATTACTAAATACTAGATTAAAATTTATTTTATGCATTTTACAGTTTTTATTTAAAACTCGTCAGAGATCGAAACCTAATGAAACTTATGGTTTAACTACCTGTATGTTTACAGAGATTAATCTGCAGGCATCATACCATTTTCAAGTACTGCATATTAAAATTCTATAACCTATATTTCAGGGGGAAAAAAAAGCAGTGTTGTAGAGGCATTGGACAGCTGAAACGACGTTTTCACGTACTGTACAGCGAGATCCGAATTGGTCCTCCATACAAAGTCTGCAAAATTGCAGATGTTTGCGGAATGCTGCACAACATCTGCAAAATCAGGAATATCATCCTTCCTAAAAAACACCTTACAGCTGAGCTGATGATGGAATCAACGAATGAACGATCCCCGTTATAGGAAGCTCAACATCGCCTTGAGGGTATCCTGTACAGAATGCTGGTTATAATAGCATTCTTCAGGTTTTTTTTTTTTTTCGATTTTTTTTTAGCCTTATTTTGTTCTCTGTGCACCGTTGTATTGCCGATTTCACCTTCTAAACCTCACTGTCATCTACCAATTACTCAATTTTGTTTCGTAATATTTACATGGATTACGATAAATTTTGATCTCATCTAAAAAACAACTCCAGGAAGAATTCCGGAATTTAGATTCTTGTAAGAGAAATCTAAAAACACTTCATAGCTAATTTTCCTTATCCTTTCTTTTATCAATTATTTTTATGGGAATGGCAGTGACGAATATTTTTGTAATATTCCACATCTGTAAGAATAAAAGGGACTTCACACCATCGTTGTCCTACATGAGCAAATATTCAAATTCCACAACAGATATTATAACTTAAAAGGAATAAATTCTTCTCTTTACAGCGATGAGACACCTGTGTGATGACTGAGGTTGCTGCAATTCTCATTTGAGCATTTAGAGAAACAAATATTTGTTTGTTTTATAGCTCTAATTTCCGGGTGTACTAATTGGAGTTGCCTGTTCTGCTTTCTGTTTTCTTTCTTCTGTCATTTTGGATTTTTCCAAGGATTAAAGCTCTAGCTAACTTTTTCTTTTCTCTCCCAGGTATATGGATCACACTTTGTCAAGGAAGACTACCGACGTACCAATTCTGGGTATTTGATGCCGCGTACTTGGTGCTGTTAGTGGTGAAGCAGGTACCTCAGCATCATCTGCTGCCTCCACACTGATGACTTCAGAATATTCTAAGTGTTTTTGTTTCATTGCCAAGAACAAAAGTAACAGTAACCAACTAAATATTTAGGTTTTTAACTTAAATCTTGGGCTGGTGTTTGAGAAAGAAGCCCATGTCTAACTAAGAAACTGTAATCTCGCTTGGAAATGGAACTGCAAGGTTCGTCCTTCAGTCGGAACAGCCTGGGACACGTCTGTTAAGGCTATGTCATCCAGAAGTTTAACGAGGGTAAGGTGGTCAGTGACAATAGTAAGAGGTTGGGGCACCCCTGCAAGAACAAACTGGCCTTATTGAGACACCATGCCACACCTCAAAAACTCAAAAAACTCAATTCCTCCATCTATCAACTCGACATAATCTTCCAGACAACTATCCCCTCTTCTTCAATGACACTCAACTATCCCCCTCTTCTACACTGAACATCCTCGGTCTGTCCTTTACTTATAATCTGAACTGGAAACTTCACATCTCATCTCTAGCTAAAACAGCTTCTATGAAGTTAGGTGTTCTGAGACGTCTCCGCCAGTTTTTCTCACCCTCCCAGCTGCTAACTCTGTACAAGGGCCTTATCCGTCCATGTATGGAGTATGCTTCACATGTCTGGGGGGGTTCCACTCATACTGCTGTTCTAGACAGGGTGGAATCAAAAGCTTTTCGTCTCATCAACTCCTCTCCTCTAACTGACTGTCTTCAGCCTCTCTCTCACCGCCGCAATGTTGCATCTCTAGCTGTCTTCTACCGCTATTTTCATGCTAACTGCTCTTCTGATCTTGCTAACTGCATGCCTCCCCTCCTTCCGCGGCCTCGCTGCACAAGACTTTCTTCTTTCTCTCACTCCTATTCTGTCCACCTCTCTAACGCAAGAGTTAACCAGTATTCTCAATCATTCATCCCTTTCTCTGGTAAACTCTGGAACTCCTTGCCTGCTTCTGTATTTCCACCTTCCTATGACTTGAATTCCTTCAAGAGGGAGGTTTCAAGACACTTATCCACCAATTTTTGACCACTGCTTTGACCCTTTTAGGGACTGGCATTTCAGTGGGCATTTTTTTTATTAGATTTTTGTTGCCCTTGGCCAGTATCCTTCCTACATAAAAAAAAAAAAAAAAAAAAAAAAAAAACACCCAGGGCGGCCTCCTTCACCGTTGCGGTGGCAGTGAAGTGGGGGCTCCAGGAATCACCCTCCCCAACAGCATTTAAAAGCGGCGGCGGAGACACACTCGGAGTACTGCTGCAGAATGAAGTCGGTGCTCTCTCGGCTCCATTCCGTAACAGCTGTAGTGGGGTGGGACCTGTCGTAGTATACCAGCCCGTCCTTGACTAACTAGCATATGGTGTTCTGCAAGTGGCGGAATTTCTCTTGCAACTGCTTGTCCAGTACGTGTTTTCCGATAGGCTTCTTTAGCAATTCTCTGAAGCTGCTCGTGAGTGGTGTGATGGCGAGAAAGGAGACGAGATGGTTTACTCAAACCGTACTATGACAGACGTCCGTTAGTGAAGGCTTGTCTGAAAGCTGCGGACGGCAGCTGGGTGCTCACTCGTGGGTCTCTAATCGTCCCAGTCTAGCCAAACCACACCTCCCTGCGTGTAAACTGAATCAAGCTTGAGGGTGATGTCTTTCGCCGCTCATGTCACCATGAAGTCGTAAGTGCCTCCACGCTCCAGTCGAATAAGTGTGCCGTTCATGCATTTGAACTTCCTTTGGATTCCTTGGATGGCGTCGTTGAAACGTCTTATGTAGCAGTCGATAGGTAAGCAGTTCTCCATGGGAGTGCAGCAATAGTAGGACCTTCCCAAAGGCGCGATGAGTATGGTGAAGCGGAGGTGGCTTTCCCGGTCCAGCTCCACCTGATGAGTAGTCCCAGTATGCAAACTTAAGAAATGGAGCTCCTAAATCAGATTCCTTCTTGGCCTAAAATAGTTAACATCGATTGAGGATACTTCAAAATGTTGCAGAAGGAGTTTTATAGAAGAGTCATTCTGACAGAAGCAGCAGCACTCACCTTTTTAAGGGAGCACAATCTCTTGGATACAGTTCAAGAAGCAAATCCATGCCATAAATGTATGCAGGAAAAAAAGAAAGCGTAACAGTGGAGGAGAATTCAAGCCTGTGTTACGTTGCCCTCGAAGGGGTGTCAAACTACACGGTTTGTTCGTACAGGAAATGAATTTTTCCATTATACGGACATGAACAATAAATTGCACTGCAATTTGAACCTGTGATGGGGTCACATGCTTATAGAAATTCTTCCCTTCACCGCCAGTATATTTTCACAATAAATTTCGTATCATATTACTCCATCTCATTAATATGTTAAGGCTATTATAGGTGTATGACTAACACAGAACAAAGGGTGCTACTACGCCATATATGGCCTACCTAGGTGCAGCCTGAGGTCTACCGCGTGACCCGCGTTCCTCCGGGAGAAATCAGCATTGAACACCATTAATTTATACAAAGTGCATATATACGAGTAAGAACAGACAAATTGAACTTCTTTTTGACCAAAAATGGCTTTCATAGTTAATGCATATTCATTCAATGAATACAGATAAATGAACATGAAAATAATAAACCATGGTGTACAAAAAAAAGATTTAATACTTATAGTTATGACGATAATCGGCAGGCTGGTGGTACAACATGCAGATTACTTCCTGTGGGAGGTGAAGGAAATCTAATTTCAGGGTTTATGGTGCATCTCGGAGGGCTGGAATTAAAAGATTGTTCTGGGAGAAAAATTGATTGATTGAGTGATGTTGTGGCTAGACAACATCGCGGTCATATAGCGCCGCTACGAAACTTTAAAAGCAACAAAGATTACTGGCTAAAATATTAATATAAAGACAAAAAATTATGAATGGTTAAAATATTGAAAAATCTGTTAAAAAAAATTAAAAAGAACAATAAAAAAAAGTGGAAATGGAAAGAACAAAAAAAGAAATGTGCTTTCATTTATTGATTTAGGTTATGGCACCGCAACATCGCGGTCTTATGGCGCCGCTACAATTTTTTTAAACTATATCAAAAGCAGTTTAATATATTTAAAATAAAAACAAAATTATATTTTTTATCATAAATATAAAGATCTATAAAAAGTAAACATAAAAAAGAAGTGACTGATTTAATTTATGGCGCCGCAACATCACGGTCATGCAGCGCCCCTGCAAACCTTTAAAAGCGACAAAGATTAGTTCTTAAAATATCGGTATTAAAAAAAACAAAAAACACAAGTATGGTAAAAATGTTAAAGTAACACAAAGGAAAATGGGAAGAGCCATAAAAAAACTAAGTAATAAAAACGAGCGGGTTGGTAGAGTAATGTTTTAGTTACTCAGTTTGATTTAAAGCGAAGAGGTACTGACCCTACTGACCAAGACCACTATGTTTGGCGTTTTTCGTTCCGTACCCAAGACACTGACTCAGATATCTGGCGTTGCTCTTAACGTGCGCAAGACGCTGACCCCACTGACCCAGGCCCCAAGACCTGGCGTGGTTCGCTATCTGTCTTCCTCACTTGCTGCCATGTTCTTCCAATGCAAAGATACACATTTGCCCAGTACTATATAACTAATAAAATAAGTAAAATAAGAACAGTTAAAAAGGTAATCTATAATTCATTTACAAGACCAGCCTTCAACACGAAATTAAGGACCTCAATGTCCTGGGGAGAGAGCCCTCTCTCCATGTATCAGCGACATCCATAAAATCTCATCCTCATTGCGGCAACGAAAAAGATATCGCTCACGCAGCTCCACCAGACTGGGACACTCCAATAGAAAGTGTCGCACTGTAAAGGGAACTAAGCAGTCATCACGAAATGGGTTTCCTGGGACATGAGGTAACCATGAGAGACGCGTGTGACCCATCCGGAGACGGGACAGTGCAGTGTCTGAGCGGCGCTCCTGCACATGGACATACGTCCATGGACGGAAAGTTACAGAAGTTATCTCACCCATTTTAGTGGTGGCAACGAAATCCTCCCACCTGTCCTTCCAACTGATAAGAACTGCCACCCTTATACTTGAGTATAAGTCGCGAAAGGGAATGAATGGGGGGGGGTTGAAAGGAGCAACTCGAGTAACTGCTTCTTTAGCCAGCCTATCGGCCTTCTCATTCTCCTGAACTACATGTGCAGGAACCCAGCAAAATCCGACGTGGTAGCCTCTAAGCTGTAAAAGGTAGAGCCACTTAAGAATTGATTAAACAAGTGGATGAAGGAAAGAGCTAAAATGTTGAACAGTGGAAAGAACACCGCGAGTTGCTAAAAATTATAAGAGATGAGGTGTGAATCCTTATATTTAAAATAATGACAGATAGCTCCGCCGTGAAAACAGAAGCAACACTGGGGAGGCTACCGCCTATAGAGAATGAAGGAAAGATAACACTATACCTGACTACATCGGATTTTGAGCTGTTCATAAATACAGGGATGGGGTAGGAATATGTGAAATTGTGTTCCATGAACAATGCAGGGGACTCGAAATCTAGTAAAAAAAATCTTATTAGGAATATCAGGGGCACAATAACCAATTCTAGGAAATCTACAGGGACTTACAGAAACGGAAGGTATACTTAATGGCACCATAGCAGATGCAACCTAAACACCAAAAGGCTTAGGCAGACTTGGGTGAGACGCATACAAACGAGAACGTGAATCACGGGAGACGGCCACACAAGAAACAGTCAGGAAGACGTCGAACACGATACTAGCACCTCAAAAATAAAGACTGGAGACGTCACGTCCAGCGGAAGGACTCCAGCATCTACCAGTAACGTAGGAATTGGGGACGAGCGGAACGTACTGAGCGAACACCTGCATGGTGCACCGAGTCCAACACACGAAGTCTAGCCTCAGTAGCAGATGAATAAGTGTCACAACCACACTCCAGCTTGGAATGAATAAGAGTTCGGTGCGAGAGGAGAATCTTGTCTGTCAGCACCCCAAGAGATAGGAGCCAAAACTCTGATGAGTAACAGCACCTTCATACATGCTGCCTTAATACAACGAAGGTGAGATACCCAAGTCTGGCGTCTGTCAAACACAAGTCTCAGGAAACGAGTCTCCCCCACACAAGATCATATTGATGCAAATCTGGGTCAGGATGAACACCACGAAGGCGGTGTCGCGTGCTAGTATCCCACTGCGCGAGAGTGCACCCTGTGCTCCACACCTGTCTCTTATTTGCTCAAATTCGTGTGTGAAAGGGCCTATGGGGCTGATATCCCAACGAGAGCAAGCACGATCATCAATTGTCAATATGAGTGTATATAACGCATCATTAGTAGTCTTATAATCTATTATTTATCAAATATTTGAAACCTCCGACTCGCACAGTTCTGCACGATAGACATACCATCTTGCACTTTCACTTTTGAAGTAAATACTGCGAATTCCAAGTTTCTTTAGCTAGTGTTGAGAAAGGAATGACTCGCGTTATTCTAGGTAATATTTCAGTGAGAAACGTTCACTAAAACATTCATTGGTCAAAGTAGGTCGGCCCTTTCCCATGAACATCGTCACATTGGAGGTGAAGGGCCGACCTACTTTGACCAATAAATGATTAATAGTGAACATTTCTCATTGAAATATTGCCTGGAACAGCGCGTCATTCCTTTTCTAGACTAACAAAAGAAACGCGGAATTCGCAGTTTGGGCAGAGATAACAGATGGGTGTGGGACACAGCGTACACTTTCGCACAGTGGGGCACTTTTCCACGCGACAGCGGGAAAAATGTATGGCCACAGTCTTCAAAGCCAAGAAACGAAATTCCCGTGTTGCAGCCAAATGAGAAACACTTAATTGCTAACTGCAACTTCCTCTCAATCAAGTCTCTCGGGTCCCAGAGATGACGTTGGTCCCTAACTAGCTCCAGCATTAATTTTTCTGCCTCGGGACACCACATCTTCCACAACTCTTCCCGAGGAAACGATGTAAACAAACCAGTGTGGGGCTGGACAAAAACAACTTGTCGGTCTTGTTGGAGTGGCTGGCAATTACAGCCGCCAGGCACCAAAAGTCCAAAAGGCGGGCCAACGCGGCTTGCGGCGGCTGGCAATTCAGCAGCGAATTACCAAGTGTGAACCCGCCTTTAGACAAAGACGTGTTGAAAACAGCAGACTGGAAGGGCTGGACCGGGGAGGCCAGGACCGTGATGAGCAGCAGCAGCCAGGTATGACCAGCACCGGTGGACAAAGGCAGGCGGGTAGACAGAAGCTAGGGCCCATAAGTCATGCAGGAAGAGCAAACGCGAAGGCTAGCAGGCTGCGAAGTCCAAGCAAGAGTCGCTCAACAAGGCTGGCGGGAACATCAGCAAAACTGACAACCAGTAAAGCCGGGCAGCGGTGAAGGCGGCCAGGAGAGGCTATGAGCACTTGGCGGTGGCAGAAGAAAAAGCGGCCCAACACGATGGCTTGAGAAACCTCCAGGAGGCAGAACTCACAGTAAAGGCCAAAAAGGTAGCTCGTAGCAAGTGGCCAGAAAACGAACCAAGGCACATTAAAAGAGGCTCGAATGACTAGAGAGAGAAGAGGAAGTTAAGCAATGGGTCAACCACAATAGTTAAAGGCATTAAAAAACACTGTGAATCGTCACTGCTGGTATCATTTATGTATTCATAAGTTCAATTAGAATAGAAACACCAAGATAGAGTTTGTACAAGGTAGCGTTGAGAAGGAACAAGAGCCGGACACGGAGCACAGACAGATACAACCCTCCACACATCCAGTTACCTCGAAACTGGCTCGACTTCTCAAGCAGAGCAGGGGACGCCACACCAGGGTTGCCAAGCATATGAGTAATGAAAGGGACAAATTGTTACGAAAAAAGGACAAATGGGCAGTCGTAAATTTTTCTCTTGCAATAACTCCCCTCTAATAAATAGTTTACCAGTTTGTGTTTTCTTACCTATTATCAAAATCACTAGCTTACTACTAGCATAAGAACTGGAAAAAAAATTGTTGGGAGCATTGTCAATGTCAATTTCTAGTATATATAGTAAATATGTGGGCTTCATATTTCTAGGAATATAAGGGCATGAACATATAATATACATATCTGTATGTTGTCAGTAATGAATTGAAAAAAATTCTTCAAAGGAGTCAGCGTTGTACATTCGTCACTGCTATCAGGCCCTGCTGAGGTGCTCGCAGACGCAACAATCGCAGCTGATGCACTGGTGTTTCTCGTTTCTGCTATTTGCGATACATGTGACTTGTGAACAAGGCCAGCATTTTCTTGCTTACTTAAAATTTTTAGCAGCAAATTCCTTTGTTATGAAAGTATGTTCTAATTCTAGGAATGGCCTCAGGAGAATTTGTGCTTAGCAAGTTTCTTGCTTTGGTTTTAAAATTTGCGTGGGAAAAACCCGCTCACCAAAGGATGTACTAAGAGGCACACAGTACGAGTTCAGTGCAGTGACAGCCAGTTCTTCGTAGCATTTTCTTCCAATGACATAATTTTCGTGATGACATGTGCTCAAAATTTCACTGGGTCTGTAGATATTTCCGAATCAGGGAAATGTTCTTTCAATTTGTTTCCACTAACATATTTTCATACTGGCTTACAAATTCATACACATCAAAGCCCCCTTCTCTTGCTAAGATCATTAGATTTTTATTTTATTTGACTGAGACATTTTTAAGGTGTGAAAAATTTTACGTAGTTCATTTTCATTGTTGTTTTGTCAATCCTTTTATCAGTCTGGTTTATGGCTTCGTGCAGGAGATCACAACAGCTTATTTGCTAATCTCCTTTCAGAATTGATTTTGTTAGATTTCAGGTCATACTCAAATTTGTCTCAAAGTTTCTCATCGCTGAATAACCAAGGCAGCTGCCGCTGTCTGTAATCTTTGTAAACTTTTTGGAGCAAAAAGTTCCGTAGTTCCACCAGTTCTGCAAATAATTTTGTGGGATTTGGATTTGAAGTTTCAAAATGCAGCATTAAAAGTTTCAAAATTTTGGATGATAGGACAAGCAAAGGTTCCATAGAGCTGCCAAGCAAGTCTAACTTGCCGCCCCCTTCAACTCCCCCCCACTAGAGAACACAGTAATCTCTCCTCCGGGCCTTCACTGCCCACAACTTAACGTCAGCTTGCCAGCTCTTGGCTCTCCAGAACCTCCGTGCCACACCCATAAAACTGAAAAAATAAAAATGCCACACACTCGGCAAAAATAAAAGGAGCCTTCTGGTCACTCTTAATAAAACAAAATTCTGCTTCTGGGGTGTGACGTGACCAAGCTTGCTTTTCAAACGTCAGGTACAGCATTACTATAACACTGCATTCCTCCCGCCGACCAACCGATGCCACAGAAATCGCCGCAACGAGCTGACGGCTGCTCCTTATCAGAACACATCACACCCATTCCCGAACACGGAGTCAAAACTCCCGCACGTGGCCAACACAATGCAACAAATCTTGGCTCCAACATGGGGTCAGCTTCACTGGTCCCAACTGCTCCCGCGTGCAATCACTTCTCACCATACCCGAGTCCTTGTCGCTTCGAGGACGGCAACCATCATCACATACTACACTACACGAGCCCGGCACCTGACACTTAACAGCAACTTATCCACACGAGCCCCCCAGCAACACTGTACTCTCTCAGCGGCAAGCAACAAATCACCAGCAGCCTCATTCCACGTTGCCTGCCGACGCTACGGCGTAACTACGTAACTCTCGCGTTAACTACATCACAACTCTCCCAAGAAGGAGGAATCGGGCTAGCAACATTACTCACAATCCCCACACCAGGGGAAAATACACTCCACAAAACAAGGGGAAGAGGGGCCCCAAACAAGAGGTACTTAGGCTTGCCAGCCTGACTAAAGCGATTACACTTTACTAACCTGGCCACACCCAGCCACCAAAACCACCTCGACTGCTCCCAAGTCATTTTGACTCCAAAAACGACCAAACATCAGGTCGCTACATGCTACTAGCACCCGTGCCTCCTCAACTGCGAATGGTACACTAAACTGGAGCCTCAAACCTCTGTCCTCCTCTTTCCGCCAGCTAGACAAAATATTCCTACTCCCGGCAGACACTGCCTGATCCTCTGCTTCCTCGCCATCCACTCCTGTCTTGGCAAGTAGTGGGGCAACAAGTCCCTGATGAAGGACAGAACCCTCCTTGGATACACTAGCAGCTACACCATCAACAGGTACCAATACGAGTGGCTCATTACGTGAGCAAACATCCACTGTGTCTGGTCCTAGCAATGGAGTAGCCTGCTCCCCGCCTCTGGTACACTCCGCAGGGGAGGAGTTTCCTCCCCTGCGGAGTTAGGAGTCTCCCCGCCCTCGGCAGTGACCCCTAACACACCAGACACAACAGACTGGGGAGCGAACTAAATCACAGCGCCCACAGCCTCCACTCCAGGTGACAACCCCGTCTGAAAGCCACCTCCGAGCGGCTCCGCAAGGTGAGGCAAGCCATCCAACAAACACCCAAACTCATCACTCCACCCTAAACCTCGGTAACACTCTCGTTAAAGTCATGTGCCTTCTGCGTAGCTCTGCGATTGTGCAGTCAGCCCCAGCACACCGACTCAAAGAAAAGTCCAATTCCGACTTGCCCAAACCCTCACCAGCAGCGGGACAGACCTCTGTGCACTCTGTTCTTCTGCCGCATCAACATAAACTCTGTACTTCTCTAATGGTGGCCCTGCCTTATTGCAGTCGACCCCAGGAGTTACAGAAAACGCATTCCCTAGAAGGAAATCTACACCCGACACTGGCAGGTCTTCCGAGCACACAAACCTAATCTCTGCCGTAGCGAAGCTCTCTACGACGCCAATTCCCCGGCACCATACAGGTGCCGGTACTGAAGCAACTCACCTCCCAGTAACATTACGGCACAGCCACTGCTGTGCGGCCCTCTCAATACTGTAACGTGGTACTCAATCCCAGCAATTTCAACAGTGCCCTTACACAAAATTGGATGGCACCAGTCCAAACCACACCTCACAGGAGATGGTAAGCTATCAACAGATGAGGGGACAGTACTTCCTGCCTTGGTACACTCACAACCATATACTGGCCGGACCTCTTCACTCTCCTGGTCCCGGCCCTGGTACACAAAGCCACCGGCTTCTTGGAGAATCCTGGAAGTCGTGGCTGTCACTAACTTGGGACAATTAAATTTAAAGTGCCCATTATTTTTTGCAGTAATAGCACATCGGTTGGGTTGCTGTACCCGGAAGTGCTATGCTGCATGGCCCCATTCTTTCTCCGTCGAGGGCTGAGTGAAGACTTATTTCCAGCAGAGCTTACTCGCCCAGACTTATTTCCGAAGCCATATATATATATATATATATATATATATATATATATATATATATATATATATATATATATATATATATATATATATATATATATATATATATATATATATATATATATATATATATATATATATATATATATATATATATATATATATAATTTTTATTATTATAAACAAGTGAACGAAAGGAAAACTAAAAATCAATCTTCCTGCCTTTGTTGCTGTTATCCTTTTGTCTCTGTGGTCCTTAATCTTGTCTCCCTTAGGTTATAACCTCGAAATCTACGGCAGATAAACATGAACTTTTTTTTTTTTTTTTTACTGTACCCGTCCCGGTCACACCCTCCCTGCGTGCTCGTTGCCGTCTTCGTTCCCGTCGCTTCCTCCTGCAGTGAAAACTCTTGCTGTTTTCATTAAGACGAATGCCGGCCTATAAATTTTGATAAAACTTGATAACCAGGAGGCTCGACTAACTAACTACGTATAACTCCTGGTGTGATGCACAGCGATTCTCTCTCTCTCTCTCTCTCTCTCTCTCTCTCTCTCTCTCTCTCTCTCTCTCTCTCTCTCTCTCTCTCTCTCTCTCTCTCTCTCCTTTTGTTTGTTTGTTATCATGAGGGTTAAATGTGTACGAGTATGTTTAAGGAATTTGTGCTCTTCATTTATTTTCTCTTGTTTAACAGAACACGTATGAAAACAGCAGGACGTGATGCACAACGCTACAGATTACATGGAATATAAATTTATTTCCTGACCCTGTGAAGAGTCAGAAAATAGGGAGAGTTGAAGAGGAGAAAAAGATATGGAGACGATGAGAAATAGGAAAAGTTGGCGGATTTGTTTCCGTCTATCCATCGTTTTTCCAAGTACGGAGGCAGGATTGGGGCAGGTAAAAGGGAAAGCGGGACACGGAAGGTAAAGAAAGGTATATAAATGACGTTTTTTTTTTTCTTTTTCTATGTAAATCTAGTCACTAATACTTACATTCTTCATATCAACTATGTCTCAGACCGCAACTTCATCCGGAAGTTCCGTGCGGGGCCGTTATGAGTCTCTAGAATGGTGTCATTCTAAACATTGTCTATCCCCACCATGAACAGTAGCTGACCAACGATTTATTAATGTAACTGTTATAATAATAATAATAATAATAATAATAATAATAATAATAATTATAATAATTATTATTATTATTATTATTATTATTATTATTATTATTATTATTATTATTATTATTATTATTACTATTAATACTATTATTATTTTCATTATTCTTATTATTAATTAGCTGTACCAACAGCAGCAGCAGCAGCAGCAGCAGCAGCAGCAGCAGCAGCAGCAGCAGCAGCAGTAGTAGTAGTAGTAGTAGTAGTAGTAGTAGTAGTAGTAGTAGTAGTAGTAGTAGACGTTATTGTTATTCTTGTTGTTTTTGTTTCCGTTATTGTAAAAGTAAAAATAGTAAAATTATTATTATTATTATTATTATTATTATTATTATTATTATTATTATTATTATTATTATTATTATTATTATTATTCTACACTGAACATCTCCGATCTCTCCTTTACTATTAATCTAAACTAGAAATTTCACATCTCATCTACAGCTAAAACAGCTTCTAGACGTTCTGAGTCGTCTCCAGTCTCTCTCTCTCTCTCTCTCTCTCTCTCTCTCTCTCTCTCTCTCTCTCTCTCTCTCTCTCTCTCTCTCTCTCTCTCTCTCAGCTGATAACTGTATAGAGAAAAACGTCCATGTATGGAGTAAGCTCCACATGTATGGGGAGATTCCACTCACACAGCTCTTCTTCTGGAGAGGATGGAAACAAGCATTTTCTCTTATTACTCGTCTCCTCTAACTCCCTTTCTCATCGTTGCAGTGTTGCACCCTTTGCTATCCTCTACCGTTATTTGTAGGCTAACTGCTCTTTTGATCTTGCTAACTGCATACTTATATATATATATATATATATATATATATATATATATATATATATATATATATATATATATATATATATATATATATATATATATATATATATATATATATATATATATATATATATATATATATATATATATATATATATATATATATATATATATATATATATATTATCTCACCTTTATTCTATCATACTCTTATATTATCTCACCTCTGTTCTTCTTACCACTCTAATACAAGAGTTGACCATTATTTTCAATCATCTCTTTCTCTGATGAACTCTGGAACTACCTTCCTGTGTCTGTATTTCTTCCTTCCTATGGTTTAAACTCTTTCAAGAAGAATTTTTGAATGGGTAGGTCTTTTTTTCGATTTTTTGTTTTCCTTCGGTGAGCTCACTTCGAAACTTCATACATCAGACGTGCTTAAATGAAAGACTATATAATTACCGAGCATCGAGTGTTGCCGTCCAGTCATTACCACCCCAGTGACCATCTATATACAGCGGTCTTCTCCTTAACCTTATGGAGTTACCTTCTCCTATACTTGAATTCAAACAGTGAAACTATATAGATTATTCATGTGAACCGTTCCTTTTCTATAACTGACCATCATTATCCCTCAATCTGCTACAATTATATTTCTATTTTTTTCTTGTTTACTGTCATGACTTCGGAAGCAGTACGTCCCTCTGCTAATTACACTATGGAACAAAATTTCATTTTTGGCTCGTCCTTGCCCTTAAATCATAATTTCCCAGTTATTTCCATCTAAAGAAAATAGAAAAAAAATAAATAAATTTTGATCCTAAATTTTATTTTATTTTTTTTTTTTTTGTGGTTAGAACAATGAATTTACATATTTGAAATTTCATTATAGTATTGGTTTTCATGTCAGGTAAAGATCTGTGCAAAATTTCAATTGCTTATCTAATTGCTTTTAAAACGTTTCAAATAAGTTAAAACAATGAAAGAAAGAATATAATGTGTTCTAAAGATTTTTAATTTTAATAAGATCATTCTTGAACTGATAAGATCTAGCAAGAAATTTTTCATAGAAGAATTTGCTTACATTTCAGAAATCTCAAGTCTTCCACAATGCTCTATTAAACACTTTTAGAAGTTCCTAGAACATTTTAGAAGATTTTTAGAAGTTTCTAGAACATTTTAGAAGATTCTATTGAATGTAAACATTTTCAGAATACTCTAGAACTTTCTAGAATACAATAGAAATATGTAGAAGTATCAGGAATTTTCTAGAATGAAAAGGTTCAAGAATATTCTAGAAAGATTGAAAACCTTCTGGAACACATTCTAGGAAGACTAAGAATATTCTAGAGTACTGCCTGACGACATAAAAGTAGGGGCTTGCAGACCATCATTCAGTTCTGCTTTGGCTGCCTGAGAAGACACATCATAAGAGGTGAGATGGCATCAAAAGGCTGCAGTCATTCTCCAGATGCATTCTGCTACATATGGGGTCAATTCATCAAGACGAGAACAAAGAAGTTCTCTGTGACAGCATCTGGAAAAATGATGAAATTTAGCTGTTTTGAGGGCAAAAATCATTCTATAACCCACAAAAACAGTTTCATAGGAATAATGGACATTTTCTATTGTTTTGCAATGAAAAGAGTTGGAATATAACACGCTTGTCAAGGACGAAAATCGTGTTATACAGTGTTATATATTTTATAACCTTTCTTCCTCTGACTTATTGCCTGGCCAAGGGTGACCTGCCCTTAACAGGAAACTAAACAGTATGATAAAAACTAAAGTTTTGGCGTCTGGGTTAACTGGTACTGTGTGAACAGCTCCAACAGCAGAACGGCCCCGCTGACAATCCAGGCGACACCCAAGATATAAAAAACTCCTTGAAGGTGCCGCATGGTGAGGGACGGGGCGGGGCCCTCCCTTCCATCGCCACGCCGCACCTTTTTGTTCACATTATCCTTAACCCACTCCGCAAACTCCACCTGAAAACAATGAATAAATAAATTAATAAATTTCATACAGAAAGTAAAAAAAAATAATCATCTAAAGAATGCCTGAGTAATGTGAATACTACATGACTAAAAGAGAGACGATTCATGAATGTAATTTAATACACGAAATATGAAAACCTTAATTTAAATAAGTACACTCATTTTTTAGTTTTCATTTGTCTCCTTTAGAGAGAGAGAGAGAGAGAGAGAGAGAGAGAGAGAGAGAGAGAGAGAGAGAGAGAGAGAGAGAGCTTTTTCGCGTTAAGTCTCGCACGGCGAAAATTTCTCTAGCTAGCTAGCAAATGACTCTAGGGGAATAGACATTTTAGGATCAAGACGTGCGGTTCCATTTACACTACCATTATATTTTGTTTAGGTACTGTCTTGAATCCTCTTAAACTGATATATTACGGTTACATAACACATACGACAGACTTCTTTAAGTATTGATATTTTTTAATCGACTTGAGCGACTTGGTATTTCCATACGGTTTTTTTTTTTTTTTTAATCGGTGCCAAGCCCTGGAAATCTGCTTTCTTTCCATTCGTCAATGCGAAATAAAATTCAAAACAAACACTATTTTTATGGGTTTGCACAGAAAAAAAAAAAGAAAAAAGCATCATATTTTGAGCAAAAAAAAAAAAAAAAGAAAAGAAAAATGCTCCAAAAACAGACCAGGACACTATCGACATATTCACCGAATACTGTGTCATATAGAGAGAAGGAAAAGTTCGCCATAAAGCACAGACGTTATCTCCCATGACGCGTGATCATACCCAAGGGAATAACATCAAAGCTTCTTGCACACCATGCCAGTCTACCGCACCCAGCACATCATGCAGCCTGCTCCACTTCATACCAGTTATCACACTCCCTGCCACACACCATACTAATCTACCACATATACATCACATAGCCTGCCAGTCGAACACATCAGTCATCACACAGCTCAACAGTCCACCACACCCAGCACATCACAACCTGTTTCACATCCTGCCTGTCTACCACAGCTAGGACATTACACACCCTGCTAATTTGCCACACACAGGATATCACTCAGCGTGCTTCGGCATATACTATTTAGATGAACAAGTGTTAGTTCATGACGTCACAGACGAAGGTGGAGCCGTGATAATAATTTCCATTTTTTATTTATTCATTTTTTATTTATTCATTTATTTTATTTTATTTTATTTTATTTTTATTTATTTATTTTCTATTTATTTATTTTTTTTCTAAATTTCAAATTGCTGAGAAAATTTAGAAATATTCCAGTGGTTACTAGCGTCCATTTTAGTGTCACACGTAATTTTTACACGTCCTGCAATCGGTCACTTTTCAGAGAAAAGAAATGAATGCAATGCATTCACTCATTCAAGAACAATTAATGTTCCTACCTCAAACCAATGGGTGATTAAGCCGAAGTAGTTCAGCCTCCGTATATTTTGGTCAAATTTTTGTTTCCACGGCGTGTTCTTGGGGAAGTACCAAACTAACCGCCCGCTGTAGAGTCTTTCGTTTACCAGGTACCATTCATCGTCCTGTAATGAGAGTTGTGTGTGTGTATGTGTGTGTAATCTTCTTTGTCTGGTAACGAAGTTAACTCACACACAAAACTAGTACAACATTACTAAGTTTACAGCCATGTTACTGTGAATACAGCTCGTTACCAATAATTTCCTAGTCGAGTTATAGTTGCGACTTCAATGCACTGCCACCTCTTCCGAAAACTGACATTGAAAATAAGAACAATGACTACTTACTTGCATTTGCTGCATTATCGTAAGCTTGGTTGTAGTTTCATCCGCGATAAAAGCATGGCGTCTTTCTTTCACGGCCTTCAGCGCTTCGTTCAGGTTATTAAAAAGGTCCAGTTTTTGGCGTATCTGGTCCAACATATCCCCGGGAGTGAGCAGCACCAGTTGTGCTAAGAACCCGCCGTTGTTCAGCAATGCCACCCTGCACGGAAATAAACGGTCTAAAAACTACCGGTTCTTCCCGTTTTAGGTCTCTCTCTCTCTCTCTCTCTCTCTCTCTCTCTCTCTCTCTCTCTCTCTCTCTCTCTCTCTCTCTCTCTCTCTCTCTCTCTCTCGCTTCCTTCTTCCCTCTCTTCGTGCCTGCCTGCCAATTAAGCCAGGCTACCTTTTCTTTACATCTAACTTTTCTTCTTCCTAGAAGGTTGTCTACATTCAGCCTTTTCCTAAAAAGGATGGCTGCTCTAATCCCTCATACTACCATCCAATTGCTTTAATTTTCTGCCTCCTTAAAGTTTTTGAACCTACAACAGCGTCTGTCACTTCACATTCTTATATCTCATCGCCAATATTGATTCTGTCGTGGCCGCTCTACTGGTGATCTGGCATTCCTTACTAAGTCTTGGTCATCCTCTTTTAGTGATGATACCACGCTGCACTTTTCCACGTCTTTTCATAGACGTCCAACCCTTCAGGAAGTAAACAGTTCACGCAAGGACGCCGCAGAACGCCTGACTTCTGATCTTTCTAAAATTTCTGAGTGTAGCAGAGCAAACTTTGTATTGTTCAATGGCCCAAAAACTCAATTCCTCCATCTGTCAATAATTTGACACAACCTTCCAGACAACTATTCCCTTTTCTTCAGTGACACTCAACTGTCCCCTTCTTCTACGGTGGACATTCTCGGTCTGTCCTTTACTTATAATTAAAAGAAACTTCACATGTCTCTAGCTAAATCAGCTTCTATGAAGTTAGGCGTTCTTAATCGTTTCCGCCAGTTTTTCTCCCCCTCCAGCTGCTAACTCTGTATTATCTGTCTTATCCTCCCATGTATGGAGTATGCTTCACATGTATGGAGGGGAGTTCCACTCGTACCACTATTTTAGACAGGATGGAATCAAAAGCTTTTCGTCTTATCAACTCCTCTCCTCTAACAAACTGTCTTCAGCCTCTTTCTCATCACCGCAATGTTGCATCTCTTACTATTTTCTACCGCTATTTTCATGCTAACTGCTCTACTGATCATAGTAACTGCATGCCTCTCCTCCCGTGGCCTCGCTGCGCAAAACTTTCTTCTTTCTCTCACCCCTTTTCTGTCCACCTCTCAAATGCAAGAGTTAACCATTATTCTCAATCATTCATCCCTTTCTCTGGTAAACTCTTGAACTCAATGCCTGCTTCTGCATTTCCTCCTTCCTATGACAAACTCTTTCAAGATGAAGGTTTCAAGACATCCTTCAATTTTCGATTTTTTTTTTTTTTTTTTTTTTTTGACAACTGTTTAGGAACTGACACCTCAGTGCGATTTTTCCTCCTCTTCCTTTTCCCTTGGCTGATGACACTTTTACATAAAAAAGAAAAAAATTATTCTCGTTTTTCTTTCTGGTAAACTGTGGTACTGCCTACCTGCTTCTGTATTTCCTCCCTTGTATGAACTCTTTCAAATAGGAGGTTTGAAGACATTTATCATCCAATTTTGGATGACACTTTTGAGTTTTCTTTTGGAACAGGCATGTCAGTGGGCCTCTCTCTCTCTCTCTCTCTCTCTCTCTCTCTCTCTCTCTCTCTCTCTCTCTCTCTCTCTCTCTCTCTCTCTCTCTCTCTCTCTCTCTCTCTCTTTGTTGCCCTTGTCCAGTGTGAAAAAGTGAAAAAGAGGATGAAGCACCTGTAGTCGCTATCCGCCAACTCTTGCAGGGTCCGCAGACGGCTTGGGTAGGTGATGCTGGTGAAAATGCTGACCAGGTTGCAGGTGTACGCAGACGTGGCCACCAGACACCCTAGGAGCCATACGGCCGTAAACACACGCTGCCACAACAACTCTGGTAGAATAGGTATGCTCTGTGCCACAAGAGCCCGAGGCATATTCTGCCACGTGACGCCCATAGTAGTTCCACCATTCGCCCTTTCCTATGGAGCCAAGTGAGGAAAGAACACATTACCAGGATGATATTAACACTGAATTAAAATAGTAAACAAGTCATTCACTAACAGCTGCATCACCACACTGGAAAACAAGGAACACGAAAGTGGGAGTACTACGAACGGGCTTCAGGAACAAAATTATCAGTAAGATGCAATTCATTTTTTTAACTGAGGTCATCACGAGGCAGCTTTGCCAAAATATCGATATAAACTTTGCATTTTGTGGCAAATGCATTTGCTCTTTTACAGGTATGGTAACACCTGTGGTAATGTCTTGTATGTGATAGAAAATGACAAGACTTGTCTTGTTTACTAGAAAAGGTGATCGAGGATATTAAAAAAACTAGTGTAAACCTATTAGCTTGTATTAATATGCCAATAAGCATTCATTATTGTGCATTCAGGATGAGTAAAAGAAATTCAAACTAATGTCTTATCCGCCTATACTAAACTTAAGGACAAGAGTGATTTATGTTGCTTGTATTCCATTTAAACTACCTCTGCTGTTCTTTGAATCACTGCTGGCGGCTCACTCAATTGTTAGATGCCCATCAGCCATATCTCTTAGGTTACTTATGCTTATGTTCATGTCTTGGTTGTGTGTAATTTGTGAGTTTGCGCGCGTCTGTATATTTTTTTTTATTATTTTGTTTATCTTTTATGATTTTTTTATGGTATTTCCTTATATTTTTATGGCCATTTATTTATTTATTTATTTTGTGGTCAAACTTGTCACGTTATATAAACCAGTAATGGCAGGAAACAATACATAATAAAATACTTCAAGAATATATTTTTTCAATTAGTAAGTGTTTGTCAACTGCCTCCGAATGACGTCTCAATCTCACTTACAAAGTTAGTTGTTAATATTTCTCTTCGAACACACAAGGCGGTGCATTTCGGTTAATGTTGACAAGTGTGGTTCCAATATTCCTTCCTGCTTCCTGATCCAGCCCCAGCTGTTTAATAAAGACCATGCTGTTGCATCCCGTATCCTTCCTAATACTAAGTAGACTACCCTCTTAATATATTGTTTCAGAGTTCCCTTCGCTGGTGGGATCAGCTAAAGTTGTTTTTTGCACACACTGGGATCTGCTGAAGTTGTTTTTTGCACACACACATTTTGTGGTTTGATGATGTCCATGCATTTTTTCGCCCTCTAAACAGAATCTAATTAATCTTTCTTCCTTATGATCCAATTTGATGTCACCTGGTAAAGAGTACAGCGAGACAGTGTCATATCTGATAGAACGGTCCATACTAGTTTTTTCTTATCGTTCAAGGCAAAAAATGGATATATAGTGTTGCATCCAGTGAAAAGATAGAACATCGGTAGGTTATGTGAATTTTCAGATCCTAATCCTACATCTAGTTCATGGGCAGATAGGAAGCAAAAACTTCTGTTGATTCCAAAAGCCGATAACTTTTTTTTTTTTTTTTGTAGCTTTTGATGAGTGACAGCCAAAACTATAACATCGTTGTCAACGGTTCTGATCAGTATTTTGGAGTAGTCAGGTTGGGTGCCATGACATACATATAAAAACATGCTAATGTCCTTCTTATTGTAGAGAAATAGTCTAACTGATCATTCTTTTAGTTAAGGCTTACTGCAGATTCCTTCTCCATCGTTCCGGGTTGTCAAACCAATTAAACAGTGCTTCTAACATATGTAAGCAGCTTTCTTTTGTTGCTGTCAACATTTAAGAAATTCTGCCAGTTTCCTGGGATAGCTGCAGTTGCCAACACACCCTTTTTTTCACATCTTGTTCGTGCATTGGTCTTCAGTGAGTCAGAGTTGTTGCCCTACTATGTAAAGGCAGAATACGATTTTAAGCTTTTCTGGACATGAATGGTATAAAGTCACTTCTCGCATGTCTTAACTGTAGGAATTACCTGTAGGATCAATGCCAGACATGCTATTTTGAGTCAGCAGGGCCAGTACCCTCCTCACATGAAATTAATACATTAATAATTAATACAGAGAGAGAGAGAGAGAGAGAGAGAGAGAGAGAGAGAGAGAGAGAGAGAGAGAGAGAGAGATTTATTGGCCACTTTTGTACATTACATAGAAACAATAAACAAGTGATATTTAAGCCAAGGTCCATTGAGCCGAAGCTCTATTACTGACCTGTCAGTTATAAGGGTCTAGAACAGCGGTTCTCAAACTTTTTTTGCTCGTTACCCACTTTTCATACATGATCCTTGTCCATGGCCCACCGCTATGCATAACTCAAGACAACAGCGACCGTCTACAGTCCTACACTAATTAGGTCCAGATAAAGACCACTTTAGCAAATTCTTGTAGTTTAGGCTTACTGTAGATTCCTTCTTCATCGGTCCGGGTTGTCAAACCAATTAAAATTGATTCCATGCTTTTTTTTTTTTTCTCTCCTTTAAGTAAAAAATAGTATTGCAAAAAATTGCCTCAACAATAAACACAAGAAACAAAATAAAACAAAATTCCACTGGTTTAAAAGTGCATTAATCCCACGCCATATGATCTGATCTTTGAATCTGACAAATCTGATGACTATAATTCTGAAGTCATAATTACGTGGCACACCCATGACCTTCAGTGGCCACACACCTACCTCCTCCCAGACTATTTGCTTCTGAACATTCATGCCAGGTTTATATTTCCTTTATTTGAATCCCCATTCCACTAATTGTGATGGGTGATGTTGCAAATTATCCACTAGCTTCTTGATACATGGTTTTGTTTCACTTACCGTAGGTCATGCTTTACATCAAGTCTGATGCTTCACTTCAAGTCTGTTGCGATATTTTGTTTTAATGTGGAATAGTTGAAAGAATGCAGGCTTACAGAATAACTTGATGAAAATGGTAGGATGTGCCTGAAAAGCAATTTGCCTACATAATCTTGCTATTTGTACTGAACCTATAAGTTCCCTCCACTGGCTGCCTACCCGCTAAACTCCTTTGCTTTTGTATATACATATCCTCAGACTATGGCCCCCTACATTCTGCTACACGCCCCCCGCGGGGGCCATGGCCCCTAGTTTGGAAACCACTGGTCTAGAATCTAGATGGACATGTGCTGTGGCCCATCCACCACCATAAATAACATAAGCATTAATAATAAATAAAACAATAACAAATTAATGACGGAAATAAATAATAATAATAATAATAATAATAATAATAATAATAATAATAATAATAATAATAATAATAATACAGCAATAACGATTACAATAAAAATGCTAATGACAATAAAAGTAAACTTGGTATAAACGAGATTACAGTAATATTAACTAATGTTAATGAAATGCTAGAATTTTTATTTTTGGTAAAAAAAAAAATCTTGGTAATAACAAACATGGTTGGTAATATGAATTTTTTTTTTTTTTAGAAAAAAATCAAGACTAAGGGAAAACATTTTTTTGAGGATAACTGATTAGGACTAGAAAGGTGTTTCACTTATATGTTGAGAGCAACACATTCTTAAGATTGGTTTTGAATCCAGGGCGTGAAGTGATGTTCTTGATATCTTCAGGAAGCTAATTCCATCTTTTAGGTTCCCGAAAAAGAATGTTCTGTTGGACATGAATTGTCCTTCACAGCGGTATTCGTAAGATGTATCTTTTGTTTTCATTACGGTCTATTACATTGAAGTTACAGTTTATTGGATATGAATGCAGGGCTCCGTGTACAAATAAACATGATTGCAGGTGTATGATGTCTGGGAGTTTTAACAGTTTGACTTGGAAAAAGCGGGTGAGTGTGGTCATAGTGTTGATGGGGGGGACATGATACGAGCCAGATTCTGTTCAACAAAAATGTGATCAGTACAGATTTTATAAGCTCTCCCCATAGAGCACAGCAGTATATTAAATGTGGATATGCCAGAGACAGATATTTGTCTGAGGGTATCTGTATTTACATGGCCTCTAGTTCTGTATATTACACTCATCGATTTACATAATTTTGTTTTTAGGTCAATATGAAATTTCCATTTTAATGTATTATCAAATGTAATACCCAGATATTTTATCTAACTTGCTTTAAGATCACGTCATCATTATTTTTATATTTGGCGTGTGTGTCATCAGAGGGTAAGAGATCATGTAATTAGTTTTTTTTTTTTTTTTCTAATATTAAGTGTGAATTTATTGCACTTTACCTGGTCTGCAGCAAGATTCAATTCTCGGTTTAAAATTAGTTTTAGTTCATTAACATCATTTCCTTTTATGAAAATTGTTATATCTGCGAGTAGAAAATTTAGTATATTAGAACTGCGTGTTATGTCATTAATATATATAAAGAACAATATCGGACCAAAAATTGAGCCTTGTGGCACATCAACACTTATTCTATTATAGGATGATGAGTTGCTGTACACTGTGAATTGGTACCTATTACCTAAGCAGCTACAGAACCAATCGTTAGCTATTCCTCTAATTCTGTAGACGATGAGTTTTTTCTAATAAGATGTGATGGAATATATAGTACCACCTACTGGCCTTTCCTTCCTCAACGTGCGGAATTCCTGGTTGCTCGCTGGGTAGTCTCACTGTTTTTTCAATCTCTATTCACCGCTGGTGAACTGCCACTAAGTCTATTTTCGATATTTGAAGGCGCCCCGTCGACCCAGGCACCAGCAACAGAGACGTCCATCCGAAGACCAGTTGGTGCAATAGCGCGAGTACTTGTTCCACCTCCAACACTCACCACAACACCAGCACTACTACTACTGCTGGCATCTCGTTCCGTGGATCCTATCTTCAGTCCACTCGTTCTCGAGGCTCCGTTTCCTCAGGTGAAACCTGAACCACCAGCACTGCTCGGTCTTTCCTTGATGATGAGACGAGTGTGTCGGGAATACACAACCTTGCCCTCACTTAGAGCTTCCTTGAGTTATGGTAACTCAGCTTTTTTATCTTTTGAGATGCAGGGCAAAAATCTTCATTTATATATAAACCGTTGCCTCGAAGCTTCGTGGCGTTCATTACAGCCTCGCGGTCACCAAATCTAGAGAAACAGGCACTGCGATGATCGTCCTGCCGCCCTACGCGGGCGCACGTTCAAGTTGGATGTTCGATATAATTGTAGTTTATTTTCAAGTAGTTCGGTGATTTGAACGGCTGTTTGCTTCCATGTTTCACCTCCCTGCCATTCCTCGATCCCGATGATTTGCATGTTGTTTCTTCGGCTATAATCTTCTTGGTATTTTAACCCTTCCTTCTAGTGCCTTAATTATCTTCTTACTTGCATGTAGATCTTCGTTTGTAGAGTTTCTTTATAATTTCTTGGTCCTTCTCCTCCTTGTGATTCTTTACTTCTCCTTAATCCGCCTATCATTGACTGCAGGGATCTCACACTTGCTTCATGAACACGTCAATTGCACGTTGAAATGCTTGATTTTGTGAGTCCAGAAGCGTCTTCAACACTGTTGTATCCATTTTTGTTTGAGTGCAAAATGGTGGAGAAATAGCGAGTGGAAGAGAAGCCACAGCACATACATCTGACCTCTACGGTCGCTCTCCTAAGAGAGAGAGAGAGAGAGAGAGAGAGATGCAATGCGTCCCTTCAAAACACCGGGTTAAGTGGCAACGCCACGTTCACTATTTTGAAAGAAACCATTAGATAAGCACACTAAGGTTAGATAAACATTCTAAAACTTTAAATGTAACTGACCATAAATGCCATACAGAAGACAGCAATGGCGATGACTACCACGAAGGAAACCCATGCAGAAAGACTGAACGGCCTCACGATGCTGAGCCACTCCGGCAACGGTTTGGGGCTGGGCACGAACACGCTACTTCGGCCTCTACCTACAATCTCACTCGGATCAAAGCTTCCTACGCGGTCTTTACTGATGTAAAATCCATTAATTGTAAAATTTTTTTCCTTTCTTGCAACCAGGCCTAATACACCAACCCACGAACCGTTTTCTATGACTCCCCATTTACAATCAGGTGGACTTTGAGTCAATGTGTATGAGTAGTTAAGCTTATTAGCCATGGCCTTAAATACTTGCAAGTCACCACCTTTACCCACCTCAGGGTTTGCCGCACTGCTGTACAGGTAAGGAGGGCTGCGGAAAAACGAGGCCACCTCAAAAGTATACCCTTCGAAAGACGGAAACCTGTCTGGGAAGAGCGCCTCCCATTTGTTGAAGGTTTCAGGCTTCCACGGGCCGATAAGGTGCACACCAGTTGAAGAGAATGGCAGCATAGTGTACACGCCCAGGGCATCGGGAAGTCGGTCCGCCATACCAAAGATATATCCGATGAAAGCTAGCTTCTCCACACCGCTCAGCGCCTCGTCCTGCAGCACGTCGACGCCAAGTGGCGATCCTAAGCTGAAAATCAACAGGTTTCGTGGTTTCCAATGGAGCCACAGTGTCTGTATTACCTCGGGCCGAGGCGTGAGCGACAGCAACACGTGAAGCAATGAGGGTGAAGAGAAGAAGCCATAAGGGAATGCCTCCCCTGCCCTCTCCTGTAGTGGTTGCGGAATGTGGCTGTGGTTCAGGCCTGAACTCAGGGCGAGGTGAGGTGTGCGCCTTATCGCCTCAAAACCCAGGACTGCCCGCCACACGTCTGCTGGAAGTAAGGTGTCCAGGTGCAGCGCTAGCGATTTTCCTCTAGCAGGACCGGAAATCACCTTGCTTAATACCTGCAGCTGCCTCTCGTACAGTTTTCCTAAGCTGGACGGTGTACTGAGGCTCACAGAAACTATCAGGAGGCAACTGATGGTTACTACTGCTGCTGCCATGCCTGTTGTTCGTGGGTTGGGCTATATATGTAAGAGTGGTAAAAAGGTTGGCAGCGGCGATGGTGCGGGTGGAGACGTTAATGCAAGGCACTGTGATGATTCACCCGCTCAGTCCAGAGTAGGTCTGACTTAAGCCACAACATGTCTGAAATTTTATATACCTGGGTCACGTGACGGGAACTGAGTCAGTTCAGTTTTATAATAAAGATGTTTCAATACATCAATAGAAGAAAGTGGTTCTTATAATGCGGAATACCGAGCGCGGTCCTTGCTTTGGTGTCTCCATATCGGTCTTTGCTGTGAGTTTTTCCCTCGCTGGCATATCGCTCTACTGGCTTTTGGTTGCACTCCATTATACTACATCAATAATGCTACCTGGAAGCAACCTTCTCTCCTTATTCTTACAAAAAGTATCAAGTGTGAATATACGCATTCTTTACTTAGTTCTGTGACAGTAACAATAACAATAGAAATATGCCGAATATGAACATGCTAAAATATTAAGCAAAGGCAGAAAAGTGCACATCATGAAGAAGCGCACGAGAGTGACTTGTGTGGTGCTTATGAAACCCAGGCACAAAACAATGAAATCCCCAACAGCTAGTGATGGTTACCTTCACCCTCATGTTGTCATGACTCTCTCTCTCTCTCTCTCTCTCTCTCTCTCTCTCTCTCTCTCTCCATATAACCAAGATTTTGCGTTCTCCAAGTCATTATTGCTGATACCGTGTTGGGATTTGCAAAAACTTTTATTTTCCCTAAGTGTCACTCTACTCAAGGTGCATGGGATTCTCGTCTAATAAACACGCAGACAAGAAACGCAAGAAACGTATACAGCAATCTGTGTCCAACAATTTCCACAAGAGACCTTGCGCCGTACCAAGAGTCACGAGGGTTTAAAAGGTCGAGGGTTGAAGGGAATATAACAGGGAAGCAAAAGTCAACGGCATTACTGGAGCAAAGAGCAGGACGAAAGTCGAAGGGAAGGCACGGGTGCACCCGTGCCTATCCTTCGACCTCCAAAGAAATTCTTTTTAATTTTCGTAACCTGGAGTAACTGTGCCGATTCCCGGTCACATATTTAATAAAAAATAAATAAAATAAAATAAAAATGGAAATAGTAAACTGAGTTATTCAGCAGATACAAGAAAAAAAAAAACAATAATCAAATAGACTGGAGTACTCTTCTCAGTAAACCACAAAGAAACAAAACTGGATTAAATGAAAAAAAAAAAAATCACAGCCAGTTAACACCAACAAAAGAAATAACAGCTGGAGATACCAGCTTTCACCTTTGCCTCTGAAATAATTCTTGAAGATATCTGAAGGCAGCATACTCCTTGTCAAGAGCTGTAACAAACTGTTTCATGAGACCCAGTTTGATGTGAAGTGGAGGAAACAAAACCTTTTGATGATTCACTAATGACTCATGTTTGATATTGTGTGCTTCCACTGTAGTGTCAGTCCTTGGAGGCCAGTGCTTTCTCTGGTAATGTGCTGCTCTATCTCTACTGTCCCAAAGGCAAAGAAAACAGAGAGTCTTGGTAAAACCTCCTTGCAGTCCAATCAAGAAAGCTACCATCTTGAAATCTTCAGTAACTTCCCAGCTATACTTGTTGTAATTCAGTTTCCAGTAGAAACTTTACACTGTAGTCCTCCTTAAGATGCACAGAATGAGCAAAAGACAGAGATGAATACTTGTTTCCGTTGTGCAGAAGTACAGCTTTCCGGCTTTTGGAGGAGCTGTCAATGAAGAGTTTCCATTTGACTGTCAAACCAAGATGAGGTCATTGAGGTCTCTTTGGTGTAAGGATTCCTCCTAACTACAACTGTATCTGTGATGTCAGTCTTCCTTTCTGTTTAGCTCATCTTCTGACTTGCTGCTTTCTTCTGATAGTTTACCTCTTTCTGGAGGAGCTGGTACAGGAAGATCAGCATTGTGTGGTACTGGTGCAAATGAAGATGGAGTGTCTGGAGAGAAAACAGCAGGTGCATTTTTCACAGATCGACGTTTGGAAGAATCCACCATGCAGAAAAAGCAGTCGAGTGATCAGTAGGTTCACGCCATATTTTAGGAACAGCAAACTTCATGACTCTGTTTTCCCATCTATACCATCCTGTAAAAGAACAACAGAATGAGTTTCTGTTAAACTTATTTTATTTTTATTCTCAATTCTTTATTGGATTTTACTCTTGAAAAACTAACAGCTATTTTACCTTCTCGTGTCCTCTTACATTGCTCACAAGAAAAATTAGATGCTCGGGTATTGTCTTGGTCCCCAACTGGCACAGCAAAATATGCTTTGTAAGCTTCACACATTTTTCCCAGATGTCACAGAGAACTTCTTTGCTCTTGTCTTGATAAATTGACCACATATGTAGCAGAATGCATCTGGAGAATGACTGCAGCCTCTTGATGCCATTTCAGGCAGTCAAAGCAAAACTGATTGGTGGTCTGCAACCCCCTGCTTTTATATTGTTAAACAGTACTCTAGAATATTCTTAGTCTTTCTAGGATGTGTTCCAGAATGTTCTCAGTCTTTTTAGAATGTTCTTGAACCTACTTTAGAATGTTCTTCAACCTACTTTAGAATATTTTGAATCATTCTAGAAAATTCTGGTAGATTCTAGAAAATTCTTGATACTTCTACATATTTCTATTGTATTTTAGAAAGTTCTAAAATATTCTGGAAATGTTTACACTGAATAGAATGTTATAAAATGTTCTAGAAACTTCTATAAGTGTCTAGTAGAACATTCTGGAAGATTTGAGATTTCTGAAACGTAAGCAAGTTCTTCTAAAATATGAGAAATTTCTTGCTAGATCTGGTCACTTCAAGAATGATCTTATTAAAATTTTAAAAATCTTTAGAACATTTTGTATTTTTTTTCATTGTTTTAATTTATTTGCAACATTTCAAAAGCAATTAGATAAGCACCTGAGATTTTGTAAAGGTCTTTACCTGACATGAAAACCAATAGTAACCCATAATATAATGAAATTAGGTAAAAATGTAAACTCTAACCACAAATGCAAACTTTTAGGATCAAAACTTTTTTTTTTTCTATTTTGTTTAGATGGAAATAACTGAAAAATTGTGGTTTGGGGCCAAGGACAACACAAAAGTGAAAGTTTGTTACATAGTGTAATCAACAGATATGAAATGAAAATAATATTAGGGAATATTTTCATTCTTGGAAAGTTATTAGTTTTAAGTTTATCTATTTTAGTTATTATATTATTATTATTATTATTATTATTATTATTATTATTATTATCATTATTATTATTATTATTATTATTATTATTATTATTATTATTAATTATATTATTATTATTAATTACTAAAGTCTCTTTATTTTGCGAGAAAGAAGAACACGGAAGATCCAGAGTGCTCGCCATCTTGCAGTTTTCAGGGACTTAATTTAGATTGCCAGAAACGTTACACTGTACGTATATCCATGTTAAAAAAAAAATTTCTTTAGTGAGCATGTCACCCAAGCCCATCAACCGCGAAATAAGTGCATAAATTAGTGGAGAATAGGAAGCGGCAGATAAGCAGCCTGCAGATAGAAGGTGGCCAAACTATTATGCAAAGAAAGATACATTTAAAGAAAAAAAACATGGATACTAGCCTATGCTGACATTTAAAAACAAAGCCGCATGCATGCAGCCAGGCTTTCCTTCAATAATCGTTTTTCTTCCCTCTCCTCCTTTGTAGTTGTTTCAGAACCGAAGCTGGAAGTTCAAGAACAGCGCCACGACGGGGCCCGTATTCCATCTAGGGGATGGTGTACAGTTCCGAAATCCTTCCCTTCATCTCTTCGCTTCCCTTATTCCCTCCTCCACTACACTCACCTCTCACTCACCTCTCTACACCTCCCTTCCCACGGATACCAGCACGGCTTTTTTCACGATCATCAACATCCCTCGTCAAATGTTTTTATGTCCTGAAATGGTAGCAAAACTCCAGGCCAGTGGATTCCACGTGGTAAAATCTCCCGGCAAGGGCAGCCAGAAGATTTGTGTGTTTTAGGGTGGGTTGCCCAATCATCGCCCGCTCTCCCGAAGAAATTGCTACCGAGATCATCAGCCGCAACGGTGTGGAAGTACTTAAGGCCCCATCACACACTGAAAATTCTCGTCACGACGCCAAGAATAGCGGTCATAGCTCTGTCGTGACGCAATTTTTTTTATGATCAATCTTGACGAATCTTAATGGTCGTATGTCATTATGGGGCGGTCCCGAATTTTCTGTGCGTGCTTCAAAAAAAGCGTGGAGCTTGATGACTATTTAACCTATCATAGCGCTGTCATGACGCTATCGTGACGTTGTCTTGACGGTCATAAGTCTGTCGTTACGCAATCATGACAGTCATAGGTCCATCGTGACGCAATCATGACGAAAAAACCGTTACAACAGCATCACGACAGAGCTACATGACTGTCATGATTGCGTCATGACAAAATTAATAGAGCATCACTGCAGAGCTAATAATTCTGACAGTTGTTTGACGGTTCAAAATACTGCATCACGATGAACCTAAGAATGCGTCACGATAACGCTACGTAGACGTCACATGCGTCAAAACAGACATATAAACCCGTCACGAGAGCTTCATGAAAGAGCTAATAGTCATAGCAACGTAAAAATGTTAATTTTGATTTATTTAACTCATGGCGCCGCAACATCGCGGCCATATGGTGCCGCTACAAAACTTTAAAAGCAACAAACTTTGCAGTAAGACAAGAATAGCAATTAAAGAACAAAGAGGAAAGGATTTGGAAAAAAGAACACTCCTGAAGAGTAAGCAGCTATCAGGGTAAGACAATAAATAAAACCTCTCAAAATTATTGCAATCATTCACAATACAAAGAAACAAACACCTGAATTCGTAGCAGGCAGATCCTGGTCTCCCCATCTAAATAAAACCAGAAAAAATTATCGCCTGCATCTAACTAATAAATATTGTATCTTCTGCTCGTTCTTGGCTTCTCTTTTATTTTCACACAATGTGTCCTGCGATACGCTCACATTCCCATCAATATTTACCGCGATACATTTTTAACTTCATCGACATTATCCTTCTAACCCTCGTCCGCCCACCTCACCATCATCACTCTTCCTAACACTCCATCTGTTGCCTCTGATTTTACTGCTGCTATATTTAAAGATTTACGTGAGTGCCTGAGCAACTCCGAAACACACAGAGGTAATCAAAAGCTACAATATATCACACACACACTTGTCTAAAATCACACGGCGCTGGAGATTAAGGGAGTATCTTCCTGGAACATCCTAAAATAAATTTCCCTTGGACGCTACGCTTAAACACTTAAATATTAATGTTTGCCAGAAAAATTTACCTGCCTCCGCGGTGTTGCAGTGAGCACCATGGTAGAGTATTTCAGGTTGTGGATTGGGAAAGGTGCATGGTATGTGTAGAGAGAATGTATCGTCATTCCCAATCTCTACAGTTACGAATGATTTTGGATTTCATCAATGTAGTCAAAATAACACTTTTTCACCTGTAGGTCAACAAGGTCACCTTACATCCTACCATATTCTCCACCATAAGCCATGTGCGGTAGAGTGGAAATAAAGATGGCAAGATTTTGTTCCCCATGAGCTGTAACATTTTGGTCCTCGTCCCCTTTCTTCATATACCTGTTCCTATTTCCTTCCCATTCTCCTGCAATCCCTCCCATCCATTTTCGCCATGTGTCTATCTTTCCCTATCCAACATCCACCAAGACGCAGTTACTTTTCTCCTTTTCTTTACCCCTTCAGTAGGCAACCCCTATGTGAAGGGTGGCGCAGTCTAACATTTTGGTGCACATTCTCTCTCTCTCTCTCTCTCTCTCTCTCTCTCTCTCTCTCTCTCTCTCTCTCTCTCTCTCTCTCTCTCTCTCTCTCTCTCTCTCTCGGACCCAGCGTTGTTCGTTGTGTCTTACTCGCTTGTCTCCAGGTTCTCCTGGAGCAAGGATAAAGTTCCTCTCAGTACGCTAATCCCAATTTTTTTTTTTTTTTTTATGCAGGGAGGACACTGGGCAAGGACAACAAAAATCCAATAAATAAAAAAAAAAAGCGCACTGAGATGCCAGTTCCATAAAAGGGTCCAAAGCAGTAGTCAAAAATTGAAGGATAAGTGTCTTGAAACCTCCCTCTTGAAGGAATTCAAGTCATAGAAACAGGCAAGGAGTTCCAGAGTTTACCAGAGAAAGGGATGAATGATTGGGAATACTGGTTAACTCTTGCGTTAGAGAGGTGGACAAAATAGGGGTGAGAGAAAGAAGAAAGTCTTGTGCAGCGAGGCCGTGGGAGGACGGGAGCCATGCAGTTAGCAAGATCAGAAGAGCAGTTAGGATGAAAATAGCGGTAGAAGACAGCTAGAGATGCAATATTGCGGCGATGAGTGAGAGGCTGAAGGCACTCAGTTAGAGGAGAGGAGTTGAAGAGACGAAAAGCTTTTGATTCCACCCTGTCTAGAAGAGCAGTATGAGTGGAACCCCCCACCCCCAGACGTGAAACATACTCCATACATGGACGGATAAGGCCCTCGTACAGAGTTAGCAGCTGTGGGGATGAGAAAAACTGGCGGAGACGTCTCAGAACACCTAACTTCATAGAAGCTGTTTTAGATAGAGATGAGATGTGAAGTTTCCAGTTCAGATTGTAAGTAAAGGACAGACCGAGGATGTTCAGTGTAGAAGAGGGGGACAGTTGAGTGTCATTGAAGAAGAGGGGATAGTTGTCTGGAAGGTTGTGTCGAGTTGATAGATGGAGTAATTGAGTTTTTGAGGCACTGAACAATACCAAGTTTGCTCTGCCCCAATCAGAAATTTTAGAATGATCAGAACTTACTGTAATGTTCCACAGACTGCAGGAGGCACGGCTGACGGTAAAATTGGCCAAAACTACATTCAGCGGGGCAACAGTCATCTACTTGGGGCACCAGGTGGGGTGTCCGTCCCAAAGCCGCCAACGTGCCCGCTGTACTAGAGTTCCCGGTGCCAGCCTCCAAGAAGGAGAAATGGCGCTTCCTCGGGATGGCTGGTTTCTTCCGCCGGTTCTGCCCGAACTTCGCGGAAGCAGCCGCCTCTCTAACAGGACTAACCAGTGGAACTGCCAAATTCGAGTGGACACCACACTGTCAGCGAGCATTCGATCAACTCAAGAATTTCCTAGCTCGCGGGCCAGTACTGCAAGCACCGGACTTCTCCCGGCCATTTTCTCTGCAAACTAAAGCCAGCGACATCGCCTCAGGGACAGTCCTCCTACAAGAGAAGAACGGAATCTATCATCCGGTGGCCTATCACTCAGCCAAGTTCAACAGCCACCAGAGGAATTACAGTACCATCTAGAAAGGAACTGCTCTCAATTGTCTCAGCAATTCAAAAGTTTGAATGCTAGCTGCACGTAAGCGTGAAGCCCCTGCAAGTATTCACCGACTACAATCCTCTGACATTCCTATAGCGAAACAAGTTTACCAACCAGCGTCAATCGAGCTAACCGAGCTGACGACTGACTTCCACCTCCACACCTCGTCAGTCTCACCAGCTTCTCGCAGTTGGAACCATCCTCCCTCCTGTTGCCTAGCGTCGATTACATCGACGTGAGTTAGAAGACATGACGAACACGAACACAAACACGAACACTCACACACGTACACTCACACTCTCATTACGTACACGCCTGAGCTACTTATATTTGTGTTGTATTTTGTATATATACAAGTTTTCCTTTATTGCATATTATTTGGTACACGTTATATTCACTTTGCTGCTTATTAGCTTGTATATGTTATACTTACTTGAACCCAAGCGGAATCAGTGTCCTAGATAAGTTGCACGCGCTATGCCCGCTTCAGGTAGTGAATATTTAGTTTAATAATAATTGTAAGTTTTATTTCATACTCGTTTCACTACCTTATGCAACAAGAAAGGGTACAACACATCTCTAGTCACCCAACTTCTACCCGTGCTGGTAACAATATTGAGAACTGTAACACTAATACTGCAAGGAGTACATTCTGAAAAGTAAGTGAAAAATACGTGATTTGTTGACTAATCTTTGAAATTATTGTAGGTATACTTGTCTTGGATGGAACTTGGTAAAACAAAACTGAGTAGAGGTCCCAGGTTGGTGTGGGGTAGGGTGGCTGTGAACCCCTGTCTGCCTACATCCCAACTTACATACATGTGATTTTGTTTTATACCTTTTAGTACAAGCTAGTATCTATCGTGTGACATGGATTTGTTTGAACAATACTTTGGCAGTCTTCTGTCGGCAGGCTGCTCATCTACCATTTCATATTTTCTACTAATATATGAACTTATTTCGCTGTTAATAGGCTTGCATGACGTGCTCACTAAGGAAAATTTGTCATGCTCGCTAAAGAAAATTTACAGTGTAACTATTCTAGCAAGAGAAAATAAACCTCTCAAAACTACAAAATAGTGAGCACTTGGGTCTTCCGTGTCCTCGCGAATTTAAGGTGATCTTGTAATTGTTATAAAAAAATATAAAAAGTATTCGTGAAAAATAACTTTCCAAGAGAAAATACTCCCCTAATTGGGAAGATCTGAAAATTTTTATTTTCCTTGGAATAACTACTGCTTCCATATCAGAGACCCGTCTGTGTGTTGAGCGTATAACAGAGGTGATAGAATCTGGAATGGAGGCGTACATTTCTCACTTTCTCTCGACCTAAACCTTCCAAACCTTTATTTAACACAGCCTGTTCTCGTGCCATATATACATAATAGAAAGGTAGTCTACAAAAGGTATTTGAGTCTTCCATCACCAGAATCTCGTGCACTTTATAGTTCTGCCTGGAATCATGCCAAGTCTGTTCTCCAACTAGCCAAAAACTCCTTCTTTAATAGAAAGTGTCAAACTCTTTTAAGATCTAAATACCCTGGTGTTTTATGACACCTAGCTAATAATATCTCCAATAACTTTGCTTCTTCATCTTTCCCTCCTGATGGCACCATTGTCATCTCATCTACTTATAAAGCTGAACTTTTCTCTCCAACTTTTGCTAAATACACTACCTTGGATGATTCAGGGCTTGTTCCTCCCTCTCCTCCACTATTTCCTAACTCTCCTCTACTATTTTATGCTACCCATTAAGATCCTTCGCAGTGATGTTTTCCATGCCCTCGCTAGCCTTTAACCCTCGGACGGCTTACACTTACTTAACTTAAATTATTTAAATTAGACACACTAACAAAAACACATGGAACATAGAAAAAGTAACAGGGGCATACACAAGAAACAAGACGTAATAATATACTCCACACCACATAAAAAACATACATGGAAATGCAAAATATCCTAACCCTAATGGGGTAACAGGAAGGGGAACACAAAAGATAATGCGGTACTCAGCTCACTGGTGTAGTCTCGGCGATTGAATGAATGAGGGAGGTGTGTATTATATACCATTAGTTATTTTGTAATATTCATTATGAAGCATCAGTTTTGTATGTAATAGAGTCAAATGCATTTACATGCATTTCCAGCGCTGATAGTTTTAGGGATTCAAATGTTTATTGTTCCCTGGCCACGCCGCTTCAACAATAGATGCAAAAGAAGTTCGTGCACTTTTATTCTTCACAACTCATGGATAAACTGTCATCGGACGAGAATGAGACAGACACAGGCGGTAGCATATAATCACCTCGTGACAGCCTTATATATACAGTCACTCAAAAAAGTATCGGTAGGTGGTTTTAGGTATGCCAGAACTGATAATATGTATTTTGAGAGAAATTCTTTGTTAATATTTAAATCCAAAAATTATTAATAGACTTTGTTAGAATGTAGGAGTACATGGGACCATTAGCAAAAATGTTCAAGAATAATTTGAGCATGCAGAAGGGGTCTAAACTATTAAGAATATTGCAAAATTATGTTTATTAATATAGGCAGAAGATTATTTCTGGGGGAGTAAGGCTGCTTATAATATAAGCCTGGGCGGGAGATTTCGGCGTCAAAGCCTGACATCGTTGTCCAGAGACACGTTCGTCAGGGCCCGAAACCCTAGATTGTTTAAAGGTGGTTCATATGAAAGTAACCATTTTTTGTATCTATATTGTAATGTACAGTGAGATAACGCAATGGAAAAAAAAAAGAATGATGAAAGAGAAAAGACAATAAACGTGTGTGTGTGTGTGTGTGTGTGTGTGTGTGTGTGTGTGTGTGTCAGGGTACAGACGCCAGTTGTACGATGCTGACTGGCCACTCGCTGCCATTAATTTACCATAAGAATTTCCCCCACAGGCGATTAATTTACCTTATTTACCTCCGTTCAGTCAGTTTGAGTCTCACAAAGTTTACAGCAGTAGAGTTGCCTTTGACAAAGAAATTATCACTATTCACCTGGCCCCCCTTGTTTGCTCAGAAAAAAAAAAATAAATAAATAAAAAATAAAGTGTTTTATTCAAGTAGAGACAGCGCGAGGAGCGGGTGTGGGCGCATGTCTGTCTGTCTCTGTGTGTGTGTGTGTGTGTGTGTGTGTGTGTGTGTGTGTGTGTGTGTGTGTGTGTGTGTGTGTGTGTGTGTGTGTGTGTCCAACCTCCTCCCCCCCCACCCCACCCTTTAGCAGCAGCGCAGGAAGGTGGTTGGAGCACTTTCTATACGCTCAGTCGATATCCAGTCGTTGGAAGGAGTAGATGTACTGAGACGTGCTCTAGCACTTACCGGAGACTAATGCGGGATACTAGGTAGCCGGTCAGTTGCTCTAAGAGGAATAAGTGAGTCATTATCGGCCGTGCGCCCCGGTCCATTTATGTAGAATAGGAGTCTCCATAGTAGTCTGCCAGTAAGTCTAGTAGTGAATTACACACTACACCCAGGGAAGTGACTCCTCAGCTGTACGAGTGTACATGTCGAGTTTGCGCAGTGAGCGGTGATTGACCCTCCTGTGTGTTCGTGGGCATTCTTTCGTTTCGTAGTAGTTTTTTGTGTATTTAGTTAGTAATCTGTTTTGTCTTAAATGCTACTGTGGGCCGAGACAGTTTAGCCAGCAATCTTATTTCTAGAATTGTTTTGGTATTTAGTTGGGTTCAGTGTTACTTTTGTATACAATATCTGAGTATTAAAATTTAAATTAAAATACATAGTAATATGTATATTCCAAAGAATCAAAAATATCACCGTGGTGATCCCACAATCTATCATTCTCTTACTTTATTTCACCCCTTGTCTTCCCACCAACTTTTATTTTAGTTTGTTGACTTATTTTTCTTCATCCCTTTTTCTCAACTACAACGAAACGTAGTTCAGTCGCAGAGGACCCCAGTAATTAGCCACGTAGCAAATTTTACTTCCTCCCCCGGTCCTGACAAAGCGTGCCGCCTAGGAGGCAGTAAACGATACCACTCGGCTTGAGGCTATAACACTGTTGGGCAGTGGGAGGACTGTCACGGTGGGTGAAATCTCAACGGGGTATCATACCTCGATCATATGTATGTTACTGTGTTTTAACTGTTTTTCCTAGACGTGATTGTCGATTCTTCTGCAGCTGTAGGTGTTAAGTGCTGTTTGAAGTATTTCCCTTTTCTGTGAGTAGGTAAAACAGACAGGTGACCTCAATTTAGTGTGACCTGGAGTTAAGACTGTAGTGAAAAGGGCGCAGGAGTCACTGGGATCCTGTACACCCGTATTTGAGTTCTGCACTGAGTCAACGTAGGAGGTGGCTCAGTGAAGCTAGTCCAGGTGCGGCAGCTTGGTGAAGGGGCTGGGAATTGTGGTCGCAACAATATGTATTAAATATTTGTGGGAGTTTTTTTTTTTTTTTTTTTTTTAAGGGGAGAAACCAAATTTATGATTTAAACAGATTACGGAAGATTGCTTTGGGTAAGGTAGATGTCGAACACCAGTGATACACACACAATTGAATGTAAACACTTACACAATTAGGATGTTTTCTACAAAAAAAAAAAAAAAAAAAAAATCAGGTAAATCCCTGAGGCACCAATTAATTGTTATAACATATGCATTTAGATAATATTATTATGAATTGATAAGTTATCATTGCTTCTGGTATATGAGGTCCCACAACTCCAAGGTAACGGAACTAATTTCTAGAAAATAATTGCGAGTCGGAAGAGAAAAAAAAAAAAACATTTTGAAAATTGTTTGTTATTTAGAAGCAAACATCAATAAAACTCAATCTGGTTGTCATGGAGTTTTTCAGTGCTGTATAGACCTCCTGGTAAAACGCTACCATATAAAGCAAGGTCAGAATTATTTGGCAGAAACCATGACTGATGGCAGGTAATCTAATATTTCCATATCTATTAACAACAGCTAAATCAAAGTTAAATTGAACAATAAACTAAATCAAAGCAAAAGTAATCCAATACCAACTTTGAATAGATACCTTCAAAATTTAATTAAAGCTTTTAATTAAAACAAAGAAACATTAATCAACCTTAACTCCATTCCCTCCCCCTGACACACACACACACACACATAAATTTATCTTGCACATTCACAAAGTTATCGTGCCATGTTATTCAGGTGTTATTGTTTATAAAATTCAATTAGACATAATATCCCACCTCCAAGTGTGAGACGCATATGTGGCCCCAACATACTTACTTCCACCAGTGCCTATCCATGTACGTAGCTATATTTACTTGACAGATTTACTCGCCTCATACCCAAGGTTCAAAGCAACTCTCCGGAAAATCCCGCCATCCACGATATTTACTACTTTGACTCACACACACACACACACACACACACACACACACACACAAGTACACTCAACAAATTTGTGACAGATGTAGAGTGGTATGAGTAAGCTAGTATCGCAGTTGCCACTAACATCAGCTGGAAGAAAAAGGATGCGCATTACATTTCGGCGAATACGCCCCTTAATTTGGCGAAATAATAATAATAATAATAATAATAATAATAATAATAATAATAATAATAATAATAATAATAATAATAATAATTTGAGCGATAATTCATTCTTCGTATTGGCGATAAATTAACTTCATTTGGGAAATTTTTTAAAACTTCAAAATGATACCGTTTAGCATTAATTTAAGACTTAAAAGTTTAACTTCATTTACACAATATCCAAAGTTAATGTGAAATAATCATGCTTAAAGATTTAGCTTCTTATCAGTATTATGAGTTATTTTGATGTGCTGCGTTGAGATCACGTATTATGTATGCCATGATTAAGAGGCTTGCTATAGTGATTCCAGCCTAACTTGGTACTCGGGGTGTTTGGCAGGCGCATAACGCTCCCTCTCTCGCTTATATTGTAATCCTTTATCTTAATTATTCCAAAATTAAAAGTTGTTACATACGACTGCAATTTTTATTTATTTTATTTTATTTTATTATTATGATTTTTATTATTATTATTATTTTTTTTTTTTTTTTTTTTTTTTTTTTATGGCTTTCGATTTGATGATGGAATAACGCTTTATATCTTCCGGTACACATGGCAATGCATATACGAGTACGTAGGTCGTACGGCGCTGCCACCCCTGTGTTCTTGAAGAGTCAGTTCCCCAGCTCGCGCCCTGCTGGCCCAGGTCAGGTAACTCTGGGGTTGAGGTAGCAACAGCGTGGACAGGTACAGCCAGCAACCCGAGTAGCAAGTTAGTCTGCATCCATGTTTTTTTTTTTTTTTTTTTTTTTTTATCAGCAAATAAACAAACTTTAACGTGTCACAACATCGAACACTAATTTATAAATAATGAGTGTACAAGTGTACAAGTGTACTTGCAGTACACCATATTCAGTTTATTTCCGAAAGGATGAAATGTTATCATATACAGTATTTCCGAAAGAATGAAGTTTTATATGTAACAGAAAATTGTTATCTGTTATTTGAATTGCTTCTGAACCATTCTAACTCCATATCCCCCACTCAATCCTAGAGGTCTTTTACTTTTTTTCTCTTTTTTACAGAGGAATAGCGGTTAGGAATTTTAAATTTAGCAGATATAACGCATTTTTATTGCGAAACAAACATTTACCACCATTGATATCTCTCTCACTTCCCCTAAAGCTATTATATATTTCATATGGCAGTCTATGCCAAATTTGTATGGCAGCAACCACTTCCCCATAATTTTGGAATCGGCAGTCTGAATCACAGTCTCTCCTTGGCGTCTTGATTGAGCTGAATGGCAACTTTTTTGCAGAACTCGCTTCACCTGATCACTAGTTGCCTTTGTCAGTTCTGACGAGGCTGGTACATACTTTACGGATGTATTACAATCTGCCGCTCTCTCAATCTGCCCTTAAGACACCTGACCGTTTTCCCAAATGTGCCTCCCCCTAGGGGGAACCGCCTTGGTGGTGGTGGAAAGACCAGTACGGACCTATGGTGCCGCCCGCCAGAGGGATCACCTTTTGATGTTCTGTGTTGGATGGTTGGGTGTCTGGACTGAGATGCGTTCTTGGGAGGGGTTTTAACTCCGTTGTGGGGAAACTGCTGAATCATGAGGAGCCACCTTTTAAAACAAGTGGCCCCCTTGGGGACAAGGTATCCTGTTTGCGGCCGCCAGCGCCGATCGTAATCTCGGTAGGCGGTTGCCTTTGGCCCGGGGGGTCATTTCTTTGTTACGATGTGCTTGTGGGTAAACAAACAAAAATTCATTTGGTCCTTGACCAGGCTATCGAGTCGTCACCGTCTGATCATAATGGTGATGCTACGCACATGCAGGCTGGAGCTCATAATCCCCTTGCTGTCGTTCCTGATCATGGAAGACTTGACTTAACACTCTTATGCTAACCTATGTCTAAGTCTCTGTCATACCGTGCTATCCACTCTGCTTTCAAGTCTTTTGGATTAATTCTACATATCCGTCTCAAATATGGTGACTTTCTAAATGGTGCTATGTGACATTTACATATGATATTCCTGCCAAAGCTGCTCTTGAGGCAATATATTGTCTTGGAGACAATTTAATTGTGGAAATCATTCTATCAATCGATGCAGTTGACAATGAGAGTGACGACAACTGAACTGCTGAGATCATTCTATCAAGCAATGCAGTTGACAGTTAGAATGACGACAACTTACTCGTAATTGCCGAGATCATTCGATCAAGCAACGCAGTTGACAGTGAAAATGATTATTGTCCCATTGTTTTCGATGATGCTGGAGAATGTGCTTCTAAAATCCGCCATACCCCTACACCTGGCGAGCGAAGCTAGAGGGAGCTTCGGCCCCTGCTATGCCCTACTTATTGGGAAAGGGCTACTCATACTAGCAAGGCCGCTGTCGTAGGTTTACGTGCCAAGCTTAGGTATTGCTACACATCATTTAGGTCAGGTTAGGTAATGCTAAGTTAGGTTTGTATCCTATTATATTAAAACCCAAACCATAAATAGTACTGAATGGTTTGATAAGCTAAATAATCCATACCTAATACTTGAATTAAAATTAAAAAAAGAATTGATATACTAAAGAGTGATGTGGCATAGTAGCTAACGAATCTCAAACAACGCCTCAACATTCTTCCGAAGATAAAAAATAAATAAATAAATAAATAAAAAGACTGTCTTTAACGGGCTATTTCACAGTCGCTTCCTGTTGTGATAATTACTAATGAGTGGTGATGTCCGCTACCAACAACAAAGCCGATTTCACAGACGTTTTTCGCGGCGTTGTTTTTTTATCCTTACCAGAAATTGGAAGCTTTGGTAACGCTCGCTTGGGAACTGCTGGGCCTCCCCAATGGAGCTTACCAATGCATTTATTTATTTCTTGCAAGTATCACTAGTTCTTATCTTCTTGTACTTATTTTATTTCCTAAATTGTATATTAAAATTATTTAAATACAACAACATTTTGTAGGCTTTAATAGTAATATGATGAAATTAAGAACTTGGATGGCGGTGTGAATCCACTTCACCAGCTGTTAAAAGACTTCACTACCTGTCACCCTTAGTTACCTGTCACCCTTAGTTCATCTACTATGTCTCCTTGGTTAAAAACTAATAATCCTCACATACGAATAGGATGTATGGAATTTTTCACCCAAGAGAAATATCAGATGAGATTGAATAGGACTAGGCTTGCTTCCGTTAGGCTAGATTTAGTTAATATAATTGCTAATCCTTTCAGTGGGTAGATCATGATTAAAAAAAAACTTGAAACTGTTGTTCACTTGAACCTACTACACCAGCGGGGTCTCCAATGACGATTTTGTTTACAAATGTGAAGTCACGGATACATGGCGCGATGCATTGTGGGGTCACGGATACATGGCGCGATGCATTGTGGGGAAAAAAAGTGCTTGGTGAACTATCCTTATAGTCTCTCATCCTTGTTGACAGCCTGCCCTCTAAAGACAACATTCTTCCTTTACACAGCACTACATGCACCTAACACACGTACATTTTTAACTCGAAGTTCATAATTAAAAGTGGCGACTCCAACATCAGCCTCGGGGTCTCCGTCTGTGGAATAGAGCAGACATGTTCGCAGGTTGGACTGCTTCACTAGGGTTGTATTCACAAAGGCAGGGACTTCGGGGCTAGTGATGGAGTTGCTATCACTAGAATTTTTTAGTGAAAGGTTTTGTGTATTAGATGCATGGTATGTGAAGGAAAAAAAATAATAATAAATAAATAAATAAATAAATGTTCGCAAGTTGGACTGCTTCACTAGGGTTGTATTCACAAAAGCAGGGACTTCGGGGCTAGTGATGGGGTTGCTATCACTAGAATTTTTTAGTGAAAGGTTTTGTGTATTAGATGCATGGTGTGTGAAGGAAAAAAATAAATAAATAAATAATTTTAAAGGGCAGGCTGTGACTGCTCCTTTGTGTTGCGAGACACAAAGGGTTTTCAGGGAAGTCACAGCTGGTTCAAAAGCTAGCTCACAGAACACACCTAAAGCAATCCTTATGAGACTTCTTTGGGAGTAATTACCATTTCGGCACATGTCTATTGCTTCCTTCCCAATGGTAGGTACTAACTAGATTTACATATAACTTTTGCCTAACCCACCATTAGGCTCATGGTGCTTGCTGACTACTCAAGTCAACCGCCTTGTAATGAATTATCTGGAATTGGTTTATGCGACATTGAACGTGGAGAAGGGACTTCGTCCTTGTGGCGCTGTGAAAAAAAAAAAAAAAAAAGCTGCACGTGATCCATACTGAAATATTAGATGCAGGGAGGTGGGCACAGAGACGGAGCTCACTTCTCAGGATACATC
>NC_087160.1:7815000-7882500 GCF_035594125.1 Scylla paramamosain
ATATATATATATATATATATATATATATATATATATATATATATATATATATATATATATATATATATATATATATATATAATTTATTAAGCTTAAGTCCTTTCGCTGATTGCCAACCATAAGGATTCTATTTACATCCTTGTTTGCCAGAGAAATCGTATGTTCCTAGTTCTCGCCTGTTTCCATTGTCAGCGTTTAGGCCATGTGATGCATTTTTTGCAAGCGACTGCAAAATGGTCTCCCCTCCATCTGCGGCACCTGCAATTTGAGTGGAAAGGACCATAATAGTGACTGCCAACAGAAACATCCTCGTAGTCCCCTTTAAAAAGTCTATTGATAGATGCTGGAGTTCTCCCATTGAATTTACGTCGACATTCTTTAATGATGAGCTGCTGATACCGTGTTAAGCGTCTTTCAGAATCTATTTCCTCTTCAACAGTCTTAGGATGTTCGTGTTCACTACTTCATGTGTCCCGTCCGAATCTGCCTACACGGTTCGGTTACAGAGTTGCGTCTTTCATTGCAAATCTGGATATTCCTTCCCTGTCAGTCTGCCCACATTAGTTTCCAAGAGTAGGCTATTGGCAGCTTTCTCTAATTCAGACATGCAACCTTATAATTGATAAAAAGAGCAGCGAGTTAAGGTACATACTTCGGGATTTGATAGTTCAAGTAATTCTAAATCGAAAATACTCTACGTATACAATTATGTTGTGTTTTGCTTTATTTTACGAGAAATTAACGTGTAAGTTGTGTTGCGGAGGCCGCTTGCCTTGGTGGGCCTGGACAAAGACTTTCAGCCTTCGTCTTAGCCTTCTGCTTAGACTTGTGCTTCTCTCCTAAGCGTGCTTAAAGTTGTACTGAGCCTTGGCTGAGCCGAATTTTTAAGCCCCAGTATGAAATGGTGAAAGAGCAAAACAGTAGTCTTATATTTCTCAATTTCGAGTTAATTGTGCTATATATATATATATATATATATATATATATATATATATATATATATATATATATATATATATATATATATATATATATATATATATATATATATATATATATATATCCAAAATTAATGATTTATCATCGATTTTGTAATTGTAAGGATATGAGCGAATAAATCTATTTATTGATAAGCAAATTGGATACCGCACAAGATGCATGTATTTTGTCCATGCTTATGTGCCCCGCCACTCCACTCAGCAGCGCCGCCTTTCCTGTTCTTTTTCTTTTGTATGGAGATGATGATCCCCAAGGCCGAAAAACCCAAAAGAGGAAACCCAGCTGTAACAATGGTGAGATGTAGCCTGAAGGGTTTCACTCATTCAGCGGCACAAAAAAAAAAAAATGCATGGGACTCTAATACAAAGAAGGTAAATGAGACACGCCAACAACAGGACATAGGAAGACCTAAGGTCATCATTACTGCAGAGTTGCATTTCCCAATGGCTAAATAACACACATTCATTACTTTAATAGTGGAACCAAACTAACTTGGTAACTTAGGGTGGTGTCACGTTCACAGTCGACAGGCATATGAACACCTCGCTCTCTCTTGCTCATATTGTCATCCTTTGCCTTAATTATTGGTACTTCAGAATTATAAATTATTAAATACGACTGCATTTTTTTTTTTTTTTTTTATGGCTTTCAATTTGATGATAGAACAATGACACTGTATATCATTCGATACATTTGGCAATGCGTATAGGCCGTGCGGCTCTGCCGCCTCAGTGTGCTAGGCCGCCCCTTGCTAGTCATTGTCAGGTCAGGTCACCCTGGGGTTGAGGCTGCGACAAGGGGCCAAGCGCCAACCACCATAAAATGGAGTTAATAATGTATTCAATTCTATAATTTCCCCTACATTTTAGAAATAAAATTAATGTGATCGTATTTCCGTCGTGCGTGCAGCTAACGTCCATTAATCATAGTAGTGGTTGCCTCATCAACCATGCTATCGCCATCGCTCTCTTTCGGTAAATATCAGATGTTTGAAGAGGCAGCTGTTGATAATGATGGTTAATTTTAACGCAAAACATTAGTGTACACTATTATTACTAAAAAAAAAAAAAATGGGGTTACATACATGAAAGTTTCCATAAGTGACAATAAAAAAATTATTTTTTAAATACTGCAGGGGGTAAGTTTTTTTTTTTTTTTTTTTTTTTCTATCAACACGTGCCACACCAGTCAGCCCAAACTGTCCTACATCATTGCTAATGCCAATTTCCTTATGTTTTGTCACGTTATTATAGGAAGCTATGTTATTAAGATACAATTATTATTTAACTATTGTTAAGAGAGAGAGAGAGAGAGAGAGAGAGAGAGAGAGAGAGCACTATCACAATGGTGTGTTACCACGGTGATAATGCACACACACACACACACACACACACACACACTCTCTCTCTCTCTCTCTCTCTCTCTCTCTCTCTCTCTCTCTCTCTCTCTCTCTCTCTCTCTCTCTCTCTCTCTCTCTCTTAACAATAGTTAAATAATAATAAATAATAAATAATAATTTAAAGAGTGGAGGTGTGTGTTGGAGGAAGTCGCTTTTTGTCATGATTGTAATATATATATATATATATATATATATATATATATATATATATATATATATATATATATATATATATATATATATATATATATATATATATATATATATATATATATATATATATATATATATATATATATATATATATTTATTTTTTTTTTTTTTTTTTTTTTTGTGTGTGTGTGTGTGTGTGTGTGTGTGTGTGTGTGTGTGTGTGTGTGTGTGTGTGTGTGTGTGGAGAGAGTGTTAAGGGTATGTAGATGGATTGGGTAAGTAGTGGACCAAATAGGATTACAGTAAGTTAAATGTGGGAATATGAGAGCATAATACATATTTTTCATAATTTCCACTGTTACAAGGTTTTTAATTTTCAGTAATAGAGCAATTGACCGAGATAATTTAAGGCAAAGGTTTGATATGTAGTATTTAATGGTAAGATTATCGTCAGTAGTGATTCCGAGAAATTTTGTTTTAGAAGCTTGCGTAATATCTTTATCTAGAATGGCAAGTCTGGGTAAGGATTGGTATTTAGTAGTAGTGTTTGTAAACATCATATAAAAAGTTTTAGCGGTGTTAATTGTTAGGAGATTTGTAAGACACCATTCAGCGAAAGCAGTTAATTCGTGGTTGGCTCTATAGATGAGGTCAGTGGGATTATCACCAATCATGAATAAGGTGGAGTCATCAGCATCAGCAGGAGTAGTATATGCTGAGTAACTTATAAAAGAATATGTCACAGTTTGTGTCTGTTTCTGTTGGTGAGGTAGAGATTCCAATCTATATTGGAGAGAATCTGTGTAAATTGCACTCTGTAAATTTACTCTATTTAGTTGTCTAAAACAAAATTTATGTATTATATTGCACACTTTACTGGGGACTGGAATATTTATGAACACAGGAAGGTGGTCACTGAGAGGAAACTGGAGAACCCCAGATAAGACTGGCTCATTGAAGTTTATCGAGATGTGATCCAGTAATGACGGGGCCGCGGTTGCATTAATGTCTGGAAATTTTGTTGGGCGAGATATATGTGGGAAGTAGTGAGATTGCATAGTTGTGATAAAAGAGTTAGTAGGGGGGGTGTGACACATGTTCAAGAAGGTTTATGTTGAAGTCATCTGTGAGTATATTCCTATTGTTTGAGAAAAAGCTATTTGAAAGATTATCAATAAATGCATTGAATTCATTTATTTTGTCATGTTTACTATAAGGTCTGTATAAACAAGTAACAGAATAATGGGTATATGGAAGAATAATTCTCACACTACATAGTTCAGCATTCTCGTCACACATACAAAAGTCAGTACAAGCTTCGCTTTGCAGGACATTTTTTACATAAGTTGCCACTCCCCCACCTGAAGAGCCAGTAGGTCTGTGTACATGATATGAGATATAGCCATCAATTTCATGGAGGTGAACATTATTTGCATTTAGTCAGTTTTCGTTAATACATAAAATATCCGGGAGTTTGGGAAGAGTTTTGATAAAAAGAGATTACTTGGTCATAATTTTTGTTCAAAGAGCGGACATTTATGTGGAGAACATTTATATAATCAGTATTGGAATTTGGTATTGCATTCTCTCTCTCTCTCTCTCTCTCTCTCTCTCTCTCTCTCTCTCTCTCTCTCTCTCTCTCTCTCTCTCTCTCTCTCTCTCATGTGATCTTGAAAAGGGAAGGCAAATCACTCGTGAATCTTTTAAAGAGTATAAGATAAAAATGTTGAGAACAAACAACAGATCCTCATTATAAACAGTCTCACTGCCTTGAGACGGTTTAGAGAGAGAGTCGTCATGCGCCTCCCGCCGGAAAAATGACACTCTCGACCTAAAGGGGGAGCTCGCGCGCGCGCGCGCACGAGAGAGAGAGAGAGAGAGAGAGAGAGAGAGAGAGAGAGAGAGAGAGAGAGAGAGAGAGAGAGAGAGAGAGAGAGAGAGATTATCGTACGTCTGGCAGCGTCTTTCCTACCCCCTCCCCCTCTCCTCCTAGGGAAAGTGGTGCCGAGACAGCACAGCTGAGCCAGCAGGAAGGACTAAAATTATTCTTCTCACGGGCCACATTCTCGAAGACATTCGTAGCTACGCCTTCTTAGGGTTCTACGAACATCTTAGCTACAACGAGCTAAGAAGACAACTTACGAAGCATTCTTAAAAAAAATGTCTTTTTAGACCTGTGTAACTAAGATGTTCTTAGCTGTATTTCGTTCAATTCAACCAATCAGCGTGCGTGATACGAATCTGTTTGATGGGAAATATAAATAATTGCCTGGGCTCTGGGACTCGACCACTCGAATACACACCTTCAAGCATGGAGCCATCGAAAGCCAAACGCGCTAGAAAACCCAACTTTTTCAGTGCTAAAATGTTTACATTAGTGCAGGAGATGAAGAGGAAAATTATATTACTGTGTGCACAGGGGGTGGGTGGGGTGTTCCAAGGGAGGTGGAGGAAGTAGGAAAAAATGTGCTGATCTGCGATTGCAAGTCAAAAGAAAGGCAGCAAAAAACAAGAGAGAATTCATGAAAACAGCGGTGGGTTGGATTAGGCATGATTTTGGCTTGGCAAGGTTATGATGGATTATGTTTGAAGTTGTGTCAAATAAGTATGTATCTTGAACCTGAGATATTATGCTTGTCTTATTATCAAAGGTTTATTGATTAATATCTTTTGATATATTTTGTACTTGCATTTTTTTTTCTTTTTTGTGTGTAGATGAAAATGCCCAGACAGACAGAATTTTTTTTTCTTTAAAAAAAAAACAATGAAAAAGTTATATTAGCAATTGTCATTCTTAAATATGAGTAATGTCATGTTTACAATGTTTGGGTTAATTATAATTAGCCTTGGTCTGTGTTGACTACATACACTGAGTCATGTGTGATGCTGCTCTGATTGTTGAATATTAATGAGTGTAATTTCCAGAAATGTGATTTCAGTACTCTCCTAGCAAGTCAGTTAAGCACAAATAAATTACGCAAAGTAAAATAGTACTCTGAGAACTACCTGATACTGACAATAAAACCAATATTAATGCCTACTTTCGGTTTCTATGACTGGATTTTATTTTCAGACAAGGACATATTCATATCGCACGGTATCCATTGTTGTTGTTGAAAAGGAGAAACTGCTGTTCTTAGTGAGCTACGATAGCCCCGACCCTGTTGTAGCTATGGATGTTCCATGGTTCTTAGTTGCAAACGATTTTGCTTTCGAAAATACCAACTAGCGCTAAAGTGCTCTTAGACCACCTAAGATAATCGTGGTATAGCGTTCGGGAATGCGGCCGATGGAGCGTTTTCCTTAGGAGTCTGATTCTGTTCTTAATGAATTATTAAGAGATGCTGCATGTCAATAGATTTTTTTTTTTTTTTTCAAAGGTTTACTGGGCCATGTGAAAGTTTCAAAATCTGAAAATGTTTTCTGCTTAACACACTGTATTATTCCTCATTTTATAACTTTAATTATTTATTCAACGTAACGAAGTCAGAAGTGTATCACGTAAAAGCCAAGAAAATGTAGTCTGTAACTAGATATAAGACACAATTGCATATACTCTGTATAGACGCATCAGACAGGTAAAATAAAGCGATGGTGAACGACCTACGCACGCACTGTGCTTACCTTTAAAAGCAATTTACTCGTTTGTCTACTTTTGGCGCTTGGCCCTTGTCGCAGCCAGCTACTCATAATGTCCAACAGTTCCAGGGGGCGTGTTAACAAAGATCCTTAACTATAGAGGTTTGATTCAGCCCAACTCTTGTCTAATCCTTATGCTTAGAGTTGTGCTTAACTTTCCTAGTCGTGCTGAGTCTAGGGCCCGCTTTTTTAAACGCCGTATTAGTAATTACGAAGCAGCAAGTCCCACGGTCGTAATTGGTTTGATAAACCCCATAATCGCATTAGTTAAATACTGGATGCAGGACCTAACGTCGGGCTAGTAAATACTAAGCTTTGCGCATAAGTTGCCAGCTCTAGTTCCCTTAGCACTGAAGAAAAGTTGCCAAATTTTGTTATTTCTCATTTACTAGATCAACTTTCGCATTTTTCTTCCAGCTATAGCTTAAAAAGAGTATATATATCCATGTATGTCTTCAGAATCATCACACAACATATTATAGTGAAGAAATCTGTCGTATGGTGATGTTCGTAGCGATCGCGAGAGGCTTGATCGGAGGCAGAGGGCGGAACTATTTTGGCTTGTAATATAGTTAATAGTAAGTGTTTCTTACTGAATATATATGCATATGTGGAGACGCGTGAGTTATTCCTTTGTGTACAGTATTAAAAGAAACGTGAAAATCCATCTAGTTACTTTAAAAAATAGAAAGTGCACGCACCTATTTCGAGGCAAGCGGAATCGCCGTCCAGGAGACGATTCTGAGGTTTTATAATACTTGATAAATGAGGATAATAATAGTATTGTTAATATTTTCTTTATCCTCATACTATCGAATGATGATCGTGCTTGCTGTAAAAGCAATATCAGTCAAAAATAGGCCCCCATAACCAAACTAAATCTATTAAACTTTACAAATTGCTGTCACTATTATAAACAATTTGCAGTGGATATATATGGTGTTCAAATTATTCAGAATGAGAGGCTCTATTTGATAAGCGTAAGAAAGGCCATACTGTGACTCTTGAAAGAGTGAAATAATACCGAGACTTTTCAGGTCACAGTGGACGCTGGCCAGGAAAGAAACCATAACTCTCAGGCTGCAAACGCAGTCTCCCAAACGCGGCATTTCGAACGCCGAAATCTATTAATTTAGAGGATGTATACTTTTTTTTTTATTTCCGTATAGTAACACTGCTACATTTTAATATTTTTAACATAACTTACAGTTGCATATGATTAGTAAATATTATTAGGGTTTTTGCTGTTGGGGGAGGGGTAACTCACATCACCATTTCCAATACGATTTCTTGGGGTTTAGTCGACCTAGCTCGAAAGCGCGGAGCTGTTTAAAAAATTAAAAACGGTTACATTAGTATTGGTAAATACAAACACCAAATTTTAAAAATCTGGCCTAGGTTTTAAGGCGTCAAAAATTCAAGACAGATTTGGAGGTAGCTCAACTAAGAGTTACGCTAAGCTTAGACTAACCAAGCAAAGATGGCTGACCGTCGCCACTTCAAGAATTAGCAGCCCCGTAAGTATGTTCTCAGTGACCAACGTGATTTTGAACTGTTGGAGATAAGCACAAGTCTAAGCAGAAGGCTGAGACGAAGGCTAAGAATCTTTGTTAATATGGCCTTGTCACTCTGGTCACCGGGAACATCCTTATGGGGCTGATGATTATAATCCTTTAGATAGCGGGCTCGAACTCGACAGTAGGCCATCTTTGCTTGCTTAGCCTAGGCTTAACATAACTTTTAAAGTTAAGCTACCTACGGACCTGTCTTATATTTTCGGTGCCTTAAGACCTAAGGCGCGTTCTTGGTGGCCCAAAATCGCATAACTTAAGCAAATCTATCCCCACATAGATTCGCCCTTTGGGCAAAACAGTTATACTAGAGAAAAGTGGGTGGAGTTTACACAGGCAAATCACGCGGGTTGTTTCATAAACCCTAGAGGAAATGTGACCAAGAATGTATAATGTAAAACCTTAAAAATGACACTTATAGAAATCATATATTATATGAAAAATATGCTGTTCTATTTTGTTAAAGAAATTAGTTGTGCTGAAATTATTCTAAATGACATGAGCATCAATATATTTGTGCACTCAATCAAGGAAATAAATCTTTCAGCGAAATCTGAAAATATTTGAACTAAAAATGCGTATGTCCATATGGCATCCCTCATATTCCTGACGTGAAGTTTATAATATAATTGTCTTTCATAATGCAATGCTTAAATACCATGACTTACAAGAGACGCAAAAACATATCAAATAAATACATCCTGTTATGTATAATATCAAGTAGACATGATTATCATTTTAAATTGAAGAGCAGTGAAAACAACTCGAACGAACACTGTATCTTCACTCCAGACACCAAAGACAAGTAGAATTGTCTGGGTGTGAAGCGTTAAGGCGAGCAAACAAGCAGACTGCCGTGACTGATGCTGATGATAATGGTGAAACTAGGCAAGTGCCTTCATAGGTCCATTTTTTGGTGCGGTTTTGGAACAAGAACGCGCCTTTAGACTCGGCACGACTTGGTAAGTGAAGCACAACTTTTAAGCATAAGAGTTGGGCTGAGTCAATCGTTTTCCTGACGTACGATTCATTCCGCCTGGTGGTGGAGCCACGCATGGATCTCAGCCGAAAGAAAGAAAAAATAAATAAATAAAATAAGCGCTGATTTATTACATCTTATAGTAATTAATAGATTATTAAACAAAACCATAGAGGCACTCTTTTTATTGTACGAAATATGTATGTAACCATATTAGGCTATATACTTGCATGATTGATCGGGTCTTGATTTTACTGAAATATGACACGCTGTATGGAGACGTCTATCTACTTTTGGTCTTGTTGAACCATGATAGGGTTATCTTCTTTACACTGCTCATTAGATTTATTGTGAATATTGCTTGCTCTCTATAGAATATTTGTAGTAATAATTCACAATACTTTATGTCGGTTCTCAGAAAAATAATGTAACGATCTCTTTTATCCTCTCATTTTCCCCCATTTCTTCTAATTATACAGGGATTCTCAACCTTTTTATTTCCGTAAAGTACCCCATTAGTTATAAAACCATCTATCCAAACCCCTAGTAATCTGACACTGAACAGAATGAAAATTTAGTCACTAACTCGGTATACAATGGTACTGCAAAGGATATCAAATTATTCAAATTTTAATGACTATTAAGCAAAAACATAAAAATTGCAAGCATTTTACAATGATACTACACATGCAGGAGTGAAACAGTATTTATTTCATTACCAACCAGTGCTGAACTTCAGCGTGAAGGCTGTGCCGATTTGTTACAAAAATGTTTTTCAGTTCGAGAGGCAGCATTAGACATGCACACCCGTAGGTCATGTTCCACATTAAGCCGTGATTAATGTTTAGTTTTCATGTTAAACAGTGTTGAAAATCCTTGCTCACACATGTAAGTACTAGGGAACATCAGCAAAAAAGTTAAGAACATCAGATATAACAGCATAAATCTCACTCATTTTAGAGGAGAATTCGGTCAGGGAAAGTGTTTCACATGCATCTTCTGCAACTGAGTCGTTCACAAACTCTAAGAATTTTTCTTGCATGTTATCTGGGATAAGGTGCACATTCACAATGAATGGGTTTGTAATAAATTCTGATTACAATTCCCACAATTCGGGGAAGCAAGGCTGCAACTATTCCGCAGAGAAGCTAGATGTGATTGCACAAGTTACACCACATCTAGTTTTTCGTTTTTTTTTTTTTTTTTTTTTTTTTTTTTTACTTTTATCAAGTATCTCACCAAAGTATTCAAACATGCTAAATCATCTTTTTTTTTTTTTTCATCAGCCTTCTAAATATCCCAGGAAATCTTCCCGTGAACTCCTGGGTGTTCACGAACCCCAGGTTGAGAGCCCCTGTTCTAATATATCTTTAAAAATAATTAAGATTTCGCAATAACTAGAAATATAATTTTTTTTTTCTTTCCATCTTCTCTGAATCACCTCATTAACAGGAAACGTGTTATCCACCTCTTATCTTACTATCCCCATGCTCTATCTTGCTCACACATCACGCAGCTCTTCACATATTCCATAAATAATGCTTCCACAGCAAACATTTTCTTTACCCCAAATATTTGTGTGAATCATCCTAAATTACAAAGTTATACAATAATTATATAGATAAACAGATATAATAATAACAATATTGTAGAACATATCTATTGGAAAAAAGACTGCAAATTCCAAATAAAGATAAATGAATAAATAATGCCTTGTGAGAATGAACGTATAGCTATGTACCTTTAAGACAATGATTACTGCAACCAAAGAATCTAAACTTTTCATGTTGTGAAATTTCTAGTACAAAACAATAAAAGCATAAGACTTTATACCTATGGAACAGTGCTAGGTAACGCTTAAATATTCTTAATGGTTATATATATGCATACTATTAATTTTACCATAATTCTGACTTAAAAGACACGCTTCTCAAGTAGGCGAAACGTAACTTATTTTGATACCGTAATTTCTTCTTTGCAACAATAAAATCAAAAGACCCAGACAACCATGCAAGTAAAGACAGACGTCTCCATATAATAGCCTACCATGGCTCAGTAAAACCAAACCCAGTCAACAATACATCAAAAGATCCAGTCAATCATGCAAGTAAAGACAGACGTTCCAATATAATTGCTTATAATGGTTTAATTAAAACCAAAATATCCAGTCGACCATGCAAGTATTTTTTTTTTTATTATGTAGGGAGGACACAGGCCAAGGGCAACAAAATCTAATAAAAAAAATAATAATAAATAAATAAATAAATAAAAAGCCCACTCAGATGCCGGTCCCCGAATAGGGTCCGAAGCGGTAGTCAAAAATTGAAGGATGTGTCATGAAACCTCCCTCTTGAAGGAATTCAAGTCATAGGAAGGTGGAAATACAGAAACAGGCAGGCAGTTCCAGTTTACCAGAGAAAGGGATGAGTGACTGAGAATACTGGTTAACTCTTGCATTAGAGAAGTGGACAGAATAGGGGTGAGAGAAAGAAAGTCTTGTGCAGCGAGGCCGCGGGAGGAAGGGAGGTATGCAGTTAGCAAGATCAGAAGAGCAGTTAGCATGAAAATAGCGGTAAAAGATAACAAGAGATGCAACATTGCGGCGATGAGAAAGAGGCTGAAGACAGTCAGTTATAGGAGAGGAGTTGATGACACGAAAAGCTTTTGATTCCACCCTGTGTAGAAGACCGGTATGAGTGGAACCCTGCCCCCCCAGATATGTGAAGCATACTCCATACATGGACGGATAAAGCCTTTGTACAGAGTTAGCAGCTGGGGGAGTGAGAAAAATTGGCAGAGAAGGTTGTGAAGTGATAGACGTTTAAGAATCTTCCTGTTGAGGATAGATTAACAAAATTTAGATAGGCAGGAAATTAAAGCAACAGGACGGTAGTTTGAGGGATTAGAACGGTCACCCTTTTCAGGAACAGGCTGAATATAGGCAAACTTCCAGCAAGAAGAAAAGGTAGATGTTGACAGAGTTGAAAGAGTGTAAATAGGCAAGTTGCAAGCACGGAAGCGCATTTTCGGAGAACAATAGGAGAAACCCCATCAGGTCCATAAGCCTTCTGAGGGTTTAGGCCAGCGAGGGCATGGAAAACATCATTGCGAAGAATTTTAATTGGTAGCATGAAGTAGTCAGAAGGTGGAGGAGAGGGAGGAGCAAGCTCTGAATCATCCAATGTAGAATTTTTAGCAAAGGTTTAAGCGAAGAGTTCAGCTTTAGAGATAGCAGTGGTGCCATCTGACTGAAATAAAGAAGTGAAAGAAGAAGAAGCAAAGTGTGTGTGTGTGTGTGTGTGTGTGTGTGTGTGTGTGTGTGTGTGTGTGTGTGTGTGTGTGTGTGTGTGTGTGTTGAGGGGGCCCAACCTGTAAGGGGATTGGTTTCCATTTGTATTGGGTTAAGTGGTCGTAGGGGGTTCCGCCGAGTACCAGCATAAGTAAAGAGATTCCGTTAGTTGGAAAAGTTTGAGTTTGTATTTCATACAATAAAGAGTGTCTCATTTCATTCATTCTCTCCCTTCTGTATTGAAAATAGCTAAGGGTGGATGAGATATTAAAATGTAGGGCAGTAACATCTAACGCTCATTAGTCCATACTATTTTCCATCCTTCTACAGAAGAATGACCTTCAGTCTTCCCCATTCAACTCCATTCCATCCACTAGCCCACACCAAAATTTTATCTGTCCATCTAGTTCTATGTTCGCACCGCCTTCTTTCGCTATATCTAGGGTATCGTTATTTTATTTTCATGTGTGTAATAAGGAACACAGATTGTTTTTACCTTGTGCCAGTATTCGATCAGTCCAAAATAATGTAGTTGCTGGATGTTCTCGTCTAATTTGTGTTGCCAAGCCGTGTTCTTCTGGAATAACCAAACTGTTCTGCCTGTAAAGAATTTCTCCTCCATCACATACCACTCGTCATCCTGTAATGGACGGAAGAAATGCATCGCTGAATTTTGCAGAAATAAAATTAAGCAGTTTTTAATAAAAGATAGTTTGATAGCATCATCCTTGACTAATGGTCCAGTATTCAAATAGGAAGAAATTAATATTTGAAGGAATGCTTCCTACAGAGTGTGATGTAATACTGATCCTATGACACCGCTGATAGCCATTATCATGGCCACCTTTAAATAATTAAAAATAATGCTAATCTGACGAAGATGCCAATTCTTACATAATGTAGGCATTGTTCTTTATGGAGGTAATGTGGAAATTTTCTTTACTGAAAAATTCCGCTGCGACTGATCACGGGTATCAAGACACGTTGAAAACTAAATCAACCGCCGAATTTATTATATATTTTATTTATTTATTTTTATTTTTTATTTATTTATTTTTCTATTTTTCTTAGGGAGGGAGAGGCGGACTACGGTAGAAAATCTCTCTCTCTCTCTCTCTCTCTCTCTCTCTCTCTCTCTCTCTCTCTCTCTCTCTCTCTCTCTCTCTCTCTCTCTCTCTCTCTCTCTCTCTCTCTCTCTCTCTCTCTCTCTCTCTCTCTCTCTCTCTCTCTCTCTCTCTCTCTCTCTCTCTCTCTCTCTCTCTCTCTCTCTCTCTCTCTCTCTCTCTCTCTCTCTCTCTCTCTCTCTCTCTCTCTCTCTCTCTCTCTCTCTCTCTCTCTCTCTCTCTCTCTCTCTCTCTCTCTCTCTCTCTCTCTCTCTCTCTCTCTCTCTCTTGCGAGATTTTAATTGTTGCCACCCAATGTGAGGTGACAGCACAATCAACCACATGGATGTTTTACAAGCTTATTTTATGGAGGAGTTGGAGTATTTTAATTCAGGAGATACAACACATTTTCATAGTCAATCAGATACTTTTACAGCCATTGACATTTCAGTTCTCCTAATGCTCTTTTAGATTTAAATTGGCAGGTTTTACCAGATTTGTATGGTAGCGATCAATTTCTTATTATAATGGAATCGACAGTCTGAACCAAGGTCTCATATTTCCTGGTGGCGTCTAGGTAGGGCTGACTGGCAGCGTTTTACAGAACTCCATCTAATTGTTCGTTAGCTGACTTTGATAGCTGTGATGATGCTGCGACATATTTTATTCATGTATAACAATCTGCTGCTCTCCAGTCAGCCCATAGGATGTCTGGCCGTTTTCCCCAAACGTCCTGTCCCTTTTTGGAACAGTGATTGCTATACTGCTGTGCGGCCGAAGCGTACTTCTTTCTCCTGTCTTCTCCAACATCGTGGGAACCTCCAGTGTACGGACACCTTCCAACGGGCGTGGGCTCAGGCTCGATGGGTCTTAAAGAATGCACAGCGAGCATCTTGGGAAGAATATGTCTCCTCAAATCCAACTTATACCAAAATTACACAAGTGTGGAGCAGAGGTCGCAGAGTTTGCCTCCTTCCCCTCCTGTATCGTCTCATGCTGGTGAGATACTGTATTGTCTCATACTGGTGAGACGGTAGCTGATCCTAAGGTTGTACTGACCTATTTACAGATGACTTTGGTAGTGTCTCTAGAAAGGAGCCTAATTCGCCTATGGCTCACCATTTAGAATTACATGGACTTTATTTCCGCTGGGAGTAAATGTTATATGATCCCTTGATGACATCCCATATGCCTTTTTACCCCACACATCTGATAAAGGTTATTCTTTTTTATTAGACCTCTTGAGCTTTATTTGGAATACCGGTGATATTCCCTTTTCTTGGAGTCTTTATCCAATTACCCCCATCCCAAATCCTGGAAAAGGTCATCAGTAGGCGACTAATTATCGTCCCATTTTTTTACTTGTATTTGTAAGTTGCTGGAAAAGATAATGTCAGGTTTATGTGGCACTTGGAGAGAGGCAATTACTTGTCACTTGTTCAGTATGGTTTCCAGAATATGCGGTTTACGTCTGATGTTCTTTCGTCTTTCGAATCTTCTATTTGTGAAGCATTAACAAATAAACAATACGATGTTACAGTTTTTTTTTTCTTTTTGGGGGGGGGGAAGCATATGACACGGCTTGGTGCCACGGCACATTATTTAGCCTCTTCGAGTTCGGTCTCCGTGGCCGATCCCCTGTTTTTATGCAACAGTTTTTGTCTCATCGTTTTTTTACGGGTACAGATTGGGGACATATTGTCTAAAGCTCGTCCACCTGAAGATGATGTGCCTTGAGGAAGTATAAATACTTAGTGTCACTCTTTCCGCTGTGTCTATAAACATTGTAATTGATTTGCTTCCAGAAGAAGTTCGTTGTAGCTTAAATGTCCAGAATCAATATCTTGTGTGTCAATCTCCCGCGATTCATGCTCCCATCAATGTATATGCGTCTCAACTGAGTTTCCTTAAACCTTTCGGTTTGAGGGTTGCATCTGCTATGGGAACATTAAAATATGTACCTTCCCTTTCTATATGTCTCTATCGGTTTCCCGGAGTTGCTTACTATTAACTCCCCCATGTTTCTGTCTGTGGCCCTGTTATTCCTATTAGAAACATGATACTAGAATATGTGTCCCATGCATTATTCTTAGAATACTGTTTCATACATTCCGACTCAATCCCTGTATCTTCAGATGGTTCAAAGTCTAATGCAGGGGTCGGATATGCTGTTATCTTCCCTTTATTCTCTGAGGCCAGTAGCTTCCTCGGTGTTGCTTCCGTTTTTACGGCACAGCTGTCTACCATCCTCCTAGCTTTAAGAATTGTTTTAATTTCCCGCCTCATCATTTACAATTTTTAGCGACTCTCATAGTGTTCTTTCTGCTGTTGAGCATTTTGGTCCTTCCCTACATCCTCTCGTTTTATCATTTCTTGAGTGGCTCTACCTTCTCCAGGGTAGAGGCTACTGCGTTGGGTTTTTCTGGGTCCAAGCACATGTGGGAATTTCGGAGAAAGAGAAAGCCGATAGGCTGGCTAAAGAGTCGGCATTTTGGATTGCTCCTTCCAGCCCCATTCCATTTCATGACATATACTCCTTTATATGGATGGCAGTTGTTGCCAGTTAGTCAGGCAGGTGGGAGGCTTTGGTTGCCACCGTTAAGATGGGGGAGGTCATTTCTTTTGCTTTGCGTTCGTGGACGCATGTCCATATGCAGGAGCGCCATTTAGAGACTTTACTAGCCTATATCCGGACGAGTCTCACGCATGGTTACCTCATGTCCCGGTAAACACGACCTTATTGTGGTGAATGCTTAGTTCCCCTTACAGTGCATTACTTTCTAATGGAGTGTCTCAGTCTGGTAGAGCTGTGGGAGAGATACCTATTCCATTGTCGCGATGTGGATGGGACTTTCCAGATGTCGCTTATACTTGGAACTTTATCCCTGCATTGGATAGCCTGGAGGCAAGCGAAGAAGACACATAACAAACAACGCTGGGCCTTGGGGCCTCCATCAGTGGGTTCAGTGTCTTGGGCACATAATGAACAACACCAGGTATCTGGGTCAGTGGGGTCAGTGCCTTGGGTTCGAAACGAACAACGCCAGAAGCATTGTTCTGGGTGAGTGGGGTTAGTACCCACTCACTTTAAATTCCTTATCTGAAATACCATCCTTCTCATTTTTTACACTTGTTTTTTTTTTTTTTATCCCATTTCGTTTTCTATACTCACATTTTTAGTGATCTTTTTTTTAATATATTTTTACAATACCATACTTTTGTTTGTAATATCAATATTTTAACTTGCAATCATTGTTGTTTTTAAAGATTTCCAGTGGCGCCATATGACCGCGATGTTGCGGCACCAAAAACCAAATCAATCAGTCAATCAAATCCCCCTTACAGTTTGACACTTTCTGGTGAATTGTCCCAGTCTGGTGGAGATGCAGAAGCGATACTTTTCCGTAGTCACGGTGAGGATGGCGCTTTCCAGATCTCGCTGATACTTGGAGAGAGAAGGTTCTCTTCCAGGCTGGTCTTTTGAATGAATTATACCTTCCCTTTTAAATATTTTTATTTTTATTTATTTATTTTTATTTTATTTTATTTATTTTTTTTTACCGATACTAGTCTATAGTCTTAGACAGAACTTTACTGTTGCACCGGGAGAACCTGAAGGCAAATAAAGAAGATGCATCACAAACAACGCTGAGCCCTGGGGCCTGGATCATAGGGATCAGTGCCTTGGGCATACACCTAACAACGCCAGATATCTGGTTCAGTGGGGTCAGTGCCTTGGGTACAAAACGAACAACGCCAGACATACTGTTCTGAGTCAGTATGGGTCAATACTTTAGTCAATACTTTAGATTAAACAAAATTAGTTCATTGAAATATGAACCCTCTCACTTTGTGATACTTCAGTTTCTGTTGGTTCATCCCATTTCCTTTCATATATTAACATTTATAGTGTTGTTTTAGTATTTTTACCATACTATCATTTTGTTTTTAATATCAGTATTTTAACTTGCCATATTTGCTGATTTGAACGTTTTCCAGCGGTGCCATGCTGTTGCATGCTGTTGCGTCGTCATAAAATCAAAACAATCAGTCAATCAACCCCAGGACACGAGGTCCTCATGTCTGTGGAGAAGGCTGATTTTTTTTTAATAAATTATACTTTTGCTTTTAAATATTTTTATTTCAATTATTTTACCAGTACTATACACTTAGGTGGAACTTTATCCTTGCACTGCGAGAACGTGGAGGCAAGTGAAGAAGTCACATAATGAACAACGCTGGGTCAGTAGGGTCAGTGTCTTGAACACATTTCGCTAGTGGGGTCAGTGCCTCAACGAACGACGCCAGATGTACTCTTCTGGATCAGTGGGTTCAGTACCCCCTCACTTTAATTAATACATGGAAATACAAACCCTTTCTCTCTCTCTCTCTCTCTCTCTCTCTCTCTCTCTCTCTCTCTCTCTCTCTCTCTCTCTCTCTCTCTCTCTCTCTCATTTATATTTACAGATCTTTATAACTTACATGTATAACTATCCAGCTCATCAGTTCCTGTGTCAGTCAAGAAGAGCTGAACAGTACCATTTTACACCACACGGTCATCTCCAAGGTGTGACTTATCTAAAGCTTTGACCCGGCGCTTGCATCTTCCAGGGTTAAGGGTCCTTTTTGTCCGATGTATGTCACTGTTTTGATCTCACTCAAAAAGCTTTCATGTAGGATCTCATTTCCCATCCACCTTGGGTATGTTTTATATTGAATTAGGCTAATTACGTTAGCTTGTTATTAGTATGAAAATATATTTAACCTTATGTATTAGATTGTTCAAAATATAAATAGTGTAGCTAGATCTCGTGCCAAAATCGCTCGCAGGATTCGGAGGTGTCAACGCATCCTTTCCCCCTCTGTGAGGAGATGACTTCTTAATTACCACTCGCCAGTTTTGGTAGCCTTTACATTTTTGCTTCACTGGTTTAGATATGGTTCACCACTACTTCATTAATTCATTCGACGGTTTATCTAATGCTTCATCTCACCATTGCGATAAATTTTTACTCAGTTACCAGTCTCTATTCCAGACGAAACTTTTTTTTTTTTCTGGTAACTGTTTTGAATCAATCTGCATGTTGTTTTTCCCCGCAAATCATTGTTTTTATTTTCACATCCCCACTCATCCCCCATCAGAAACTAATGTTTTGCATTCAGAATGATAAGCAAGTTATTACAAGACAGACTGAAATCTACTAAAAAAAATAGTTTCATCATCACAAATAAAAACCACAGCAGTAACGCTCACTCGCAATGTTCCCCCGAAAGGAATGGCAGCCACTTGCCCTTGGCCACCAGCAGGTTTTCATGCACCACCACCTAGAATAACGAAACTAACCTAGCCAGACTAATGTAACCTAACTAAACTACTATGGGTTTCACTGGCCGTGTTACACTGTTTTTCGCAAATAATTCCTAAATAAATTGTCGGATCAGTATGGTATTTCAACACCAAGCCTTTTACACCCCTACATAATTTATGGCCCACATATCATATTGTTATATGCGTTTACGAAGGAGTTTACTCTTGTATATTAAGCCGAAGCCAGGAGGTCACGTCTACACTTTCAGAGGACGCGTCCCCACCCCCCAAACACCCCCACCACCCTCCCATATTTCCCCCCTCCATCCTCCTTTCGTATCCCTCCCCGTCTCCTCCTTACCCTCCCCTCCCCTCATTACTCAATTTCCTGCCTCTTCCATTATGTTATACCGTTTACTTTATGTACTGTACTTATAGCTACATATGTCATATAGGTATGCATCTAAGTAATGCAGTGTGTGCAGCTTTCAATATTACTTAACATGTAACGTGGGAGTACTGCAAGCTTTCATGGAGGCAAAACGTATATCACGTTGTTCATTACTGTATAACATCATGTTTACGCAAATGTAGTAGGAGGCAAAATGTGCTGTACGTAGGTCCTATGGCCAGCCGAATGAACACGCTCTATTTGTATTACCTGTGGCCTTGACTTTCTTGTAATAACTTGTTCTTCTTTAGAACATAGTGTATTTATCACACAACATGGTCAAGTTGACATTATATTATTTTGTTGACTTGTGTCGTTCATAACCACAGGGTTCCATATAAATTGCACAATAATTGTTCTTCTCTGCATCACTGCATCTTTGTTTATTGATGCCTAATGGTAATAATGGCGTTGTAGCTTTATCAAGTACATTTGAGGCAATAAATATACAAAATATGCTGTGGGATATTATGAAGTTACTGTATGTTATACATTGTATTATTTTTATGAAATGAAAGTATTATGATCGATATACGAGTATGCATTGTAGGAATAAAAATAGGCAAACATGATAGTACACGATTTAATCGCAGTCACTGTCCAGGAACACATCATCATCCTCCTCGCTTTCATCATCGCTGGCGACGTTGATGATTACGGGAATGGAATAATGTAAAAATGGAATAATTTAGAAAAAGCTATCAAAGAAGGAAACAATATAATCCCAGAGAGAGAGAGAGAGAGAGAGAGAGAGAGAGAGAGAGAGAGAGAGATAGAGAGAGAGAGAGAAGAGCAAGGAAACCATGGATGACAGAGGAGATTTTGCAGATTATCATTATTTTTTTTTTTTTTTTATGTAGGAAGGACACTGGCCAAGGGCAACAAAAATCCAATAAAAAAAATATGCCCACTGAAATGCCAGTCCCATAAAAGGGTCAAAGCAGTGGTCAAAAATTCATGAATAAGTGTCTTGAAACCTCCCTCTTGAAGGAATTCAAGTCATAGGAAGGTGGAAATACAGAAGCAGGCAGGGAGTTCCAGAGTTTACCAGAGAAAGGGATGAATGATTGAGAATTCTGTTTAACTCTTGCGTTAGAGAGATGGACAGAATAGGGGTGAGAGAAAGAAGAAAGTCTTGTGCGGCGAGGCCGCGGAAGGAGGGGAGGCATGCAGTTAGCAAGATCAGAAGAGCAGTTCGCATGAAAATAGCGGTAGAAGACAGCTAGATATGCAACATTGCGGCGGTGAGAGAGAGGCTGAAGACAGTCAGTTAGAGGAGAGGAGTTGATGAGACGAAAAGCTTTTGATTCCACCCTGTCTAGAAGAGCAGTATGAGTGGAACCACCCCCAGACATGTGAAGCATACTCCATACATGGACGGATAAGGCCCTTGTACAGAGTTAGCAACTGGGTGGGGTGAGAAAAACTGGCGGAGACGTCTCAGAACGCCTAACTTCATAGAAGCTGTTTTAGCTAGAGATGAGATGTGAAGTTTCCAGTTCAGATTATAAGTAAAGGACAGACCGAGGAAGTTCAGTGTAGAAGAAGGGGACAGTTGAGTGTCATTGAAGAAGAGGAGATAGTTGTCTGGAAGGTTGTGTCGAGTTGATAAATGGAGGAATTGAGTTTTTGAGGCATGAACAATACCAAGTTTGCTCTGCGCCAATCAGAAATTTTAGAAAGATCAGAAGTCAAGCGTTCTGTGGCTTCCCTGCGTGATATGTTTACTTCCTGAAGGGTTGGACGTCTATGAAAAGACGTGGAAAAGTGCAGGGTGGTATCATGAGCGTAGGAATGGATAGGACAAGAAGTTTGGTTTAGAAGATCATTAATGAATAATAAGAAGAGAGTGGGTGACAGAACAGAACCCTGAGGAACATCACTGTTAATAGATTTAGGAGAAGAACAGTGACCGTCTACCACAGCAGCAATAGAACGGTCAGAAAGGAAACTTGAGATGAAGTTACAGGGACAAGGATAGAAACCGTAGGAGGGTAGTTTGGAAATCAAAGCTTTGTGCCAGACTCTATCAAAAGCTTTTGATATGTCCAAGGCAACAGCAAAAGTTTCACCAAAATCTGTAAAAGAGGATGACCAAGACTCAGTAAGAAAAGCCAGAAGATCACCAGTAGAGCGGCCTTGACGGAACCCATACTGGCGATCAGATAGAAGGTTGTGAAGTGATACATGTTTAAGAATCTTCCTGTTGAGGATAGATCCAAAAACTTTAGATAGGCAGGAAATTAAAGCAATAGGACAGTAGTTTAAGGGATTAGAACGGTCACCCTTTTTAGGAACAGGTTGAATGTAGGCAAACTTCCAGCAAGAAGGAAAGGTAGACGTGGCAAGGTGCAAGCACGGAGGCACAGTTCCGGAGAACAATAGGAGGGACCCCATCAGGTCCATAAACCTTCCGAGGGTTTAGACCAGCGAGGGCATGGAAAACATCATTGCGAAGAATTTTAATACGTGGCATGAAGTAGTCAGAGGGTGGAGGAGAGGGAGGAACAAGCCCAGAATCGTCCAAGGTAGAGTTTTTAGCAAAGGTTTGAGCAAAGAGTTCAGCTTTAGAAATAGATGTGATAGCAGTGGTGCCATCTGGTTGAAATAGAGGAGGGAAAGAAGAAGAAGCAAAGTTATTGGAGATATTTTTGGCTAGATGCCAGAAATCACGAGGGGAGTTAGATCTTGAAAGGTTTTGATATTTTCTGTTAATAAGGAGTTTTTGGCTAGTTGGAGAACAGACTTGGCATGGTTCCGGGCAGAAATATAAAGTGCATGAGATTCTGGTGATGGAAGGCTTAAGTACCTTTTGTGGGCCACCTCTCTATCATGTATAGCACGAGAACAAGCTGTGTTAAACCAAGGTTTAGAAGGTTTATGACGAGAAAAAGAGTGAGGAATGTACGCCTCCATGCCAGACACTATCACCTCTGTTATGCGCTCAGCACACAAAGACGGGTCTCTGACACGGAAGCAGTAGTCATTCCAAGGAAAATCAGCAAAATACCTCCTCAGGTCCCCCCAACTAGCAGAGACAAAACGCCAGAGGCACCTTCGCTTAGGGGGGATCCTGAGGAGGGATTGGAACGATAGGACAAGATAGAGATATGAGATTGTGATCGGAGGACCCCAACGGAGAAGAAAGGGTGACAGCATAAGCAGAAGGATTAGAGGTCAGGAAAAGGTCAAGAATGTTGGGCGTATCTCCAAGACGGTCAGGAATACGAGTAGGGTGTTGCACCAATTGCTCTAGGTCATGGAGGATAGCAAAGTTGTAGGCTAGTTCACCAGGATGGTCAGTGAAGGGAGAGGAAAGCCAAAGCTGGTGGTGAACATTGAAGTCTCCAAGAATGGAGATCTCTGCAAAAGGGAAGAGGGTCAGAATGTCCTCCACTTTGGAAGTTAAGTAGTCAAAGAATTTCTTATAGTCAGAGGAGTTAGGTGAGAAGTATACAGCACAGATAAATTTAGTATGAGAGTGACTCTGTAGTCGTAGCCAGATGGTGGAAAACTCGGAAGATTCAAGAGCGTGGGCACGAGAGCAGGTTAAGTCATTGCGCACATAAACGCAGCATCCAGCTTTGGATCGAAAATGAGGATAGAGAAAGTAGGAGGGAACAGAAAAGGGGCTACTGTCAGTTGCCTCAGACACCTGAGTTTCAGTGAGGAAAAGAAGATGAGGTTTAGAAGAGGAGAGGTGGTGTTCTACAGATTGAAAATTAGATCTTAGACCGCGAATGTTGCAGAAGTTAATGAAGAAAAAGTTGAGGGGGGTGTCAAGACACTTAGGGTCGTCGACAGAAAGGCAGTCCGACCTGGGGACATTTATGGTCCCCTCCCCAGATGGGGTCTGCGAGGCTGGTGTAGGAGTCGCCATGATGATTTCAAAATTTCTGAGTGAAGGTAGTGTGTGTTTGTGTGGAGGAAGCGAGTTGTCTTTAGAGGGCAGGCTGTGACTGCCCCCTTGTGTTGTGAGACACAAAGGGAAACGTTTAGTGAGGTCACAGCTGGGTTTAATGATAAGTTCACAGCACCCCCTGAACAGTGCTTTAGACCTCACTGGGAGTAATTATCGTTTCGGCAGTTGTCTACTGCCTCCTGGATGAAAGAAGACAGCTTAAAGGACGAAATGAGGAACAGTACAATGTACTAAATAGATAAATTCATCGAAAATGTATTGAAGCAAAGGAAATATGGATGAACGACAACTGTGAAGAGATAGAAGAACTGGGTAAAAGGGACCAACAGCTGATGTATGAAAAAGTGAAGAAGATAACATACAAAAAGAAAACAACAACTAGCACTGGAATGCAGTTTTGGAAAGGTGGACAGAGTATATTGCAGAATTATTCAATAATGACAATAGGGCAGAAACCCTTGATGTGAATAACAATGGGGAGGGTTCACCGATAATGAAGGCAGAAGTGCAGACAGCTTTAAAGAAAATGAAAAAAGGAAAGGCAACAGGAGATGATGGGATAGCGGGGGAGATGTTGGAAGCATTGGATGAATATGGCGTAGACCTGTTAACAGAGATTGCTAGGCAAGTATATGAGAATGAGGAGAGAGTAGCACAGATGTATAAATCAACTTTTATTACTTTGCCCAAGATACTGGGAACTCTTGAGTGCAATAAACATCGCACAATTAGTATCATGAGTCAGGTAACAGGTACGAGTGGTTCTAGATAGAATGAGGGATAAAATACTCCCTGAGATTGGAAATGAACAGTGTGGTTTCATCAAGAAAAAAGGTACGAGGAATGTGATCTTCATTCTGAGGATGTTGATGGAAAGATTGATAGAAGTGAAGAAAGATCTTTGTTTGTTTTGTAGATTATGAGAAAGCGTTCGACCGTGTTCAACATGTAGACCTTATGAGAATGCTGAAAGGGTTGGAAATAGATGGTAAAGATCTTCGACTAATACATAAATTATACTGGAACCAAGAAGCAGCAGTGCGAGTAGGGGAGAAAGCAGTGGGAGTAGGGAAGAGTCGGAGACGCAGAGCATAGAGGCGTGAGACAGGGATGTGTGATGCCCCCTGATCTCTTTAACTACTACAGTGAAATTATAATGAAGGATTTAAGAGATATGGAAGAAGTAAAAGTGGGAGGCACCAACATCAACAACATAAAATATGCAGACGATACGGTGCTGCTGGCGGAATCCCAAGACAAACTGCAAAACGTGGTTAACACACTAAATAGATCAAGCAGACAGAGAGGCCTAACAATTAACAAAAAGAAAACGGAAGTGATGGTAGTATCGAAAGAGGAGCAACCGCCACAAATATATGTATTACTTGATGCAGAACCCCTCAGACAAACAGACAACTTTAATTATTTGGGAAGCACGATCACATGTGATGGGGAATGTGAGATGGATATAAAGAAGAGAATAGTACTTGCAAAGAATGCATTTGGCAAGATTAAAAACTTGGTGACGAATGTTAAAGTATCAATGGGTACAAGAAGAAGGTTTGTAAAATGCTTTATATGGTCGGTTTTGTTGTACGGCTGTGAGTCCTGGACAATAAGAAAGGCAGATGAACAAAGACTTCAAGCAGCTGAGATGTGGTTCTGGAGGAGGATGCTTAAGATATCTTGAACAGAAAGAAGAACAAATGAAAAAGTGTTGCAAGGGGTGGGTGTTGGAAGAGTTGATGAGTACGGTTAGGAGTAGACAGATGCGCTTCCTGGGCCATGTTATGAGAAGAGAGGGACTGGAATATCTATCTCTAACTGGTAAAATAGAAGGCAAGAGACCACAAGGAAGACCAAGATAGAAAGAAGTACATGGATGGACTGGTGCAAGTGACTGGAGGAGGAATGTCTGCAGCTCAGTTGATACAAGCAACTAGAGACAGGGAGCAGTGGCAAACCATGGTTGCCGACGTCCTACGGGATATGGTACGTCAGTAAGTAAGTAAGCTAGTGAGGCTCGGCTCCGTGTGTTGGATTCGGTGCACCACGCTGGTATTCCCCTGACAACTGGTGCGCCCCGCTCATCCCTAATCCCTAGCTTACTGGTGGATGCTGGTGTCCTGCCATTGGACCAACGCCGTCAGTCTCTATTAATGAGGTGTTTGTATCGAATCCACCGCCTTCTTGATTCTGTCACTGTCTGTTTCTCAGGATGCACGTTCTCCCTTATTTGATGTTTGCCCTAGTTCTCCTTTTGGATATCGGGTCAGATCTGCCATGACCGAGTTTGATATACCCTGCATCACCATTAGCCCCCACCGCCTTCCAAGGGTCGAGTATACCCGCAATTTTTGCGGGTATCAATCCGCCCTCTTGTTGTTAATAATAAAAACTTATTACCACAGTACGAGTCTCGTGCTTTATTTTTGGAACACTTCGACACACTCTGGCTCCGTCCCTCTCTACACAGATGGTTCAAAGTCTAATGCAGTAGTGGGATATAGTGTTATATTCCCCTATTTATGTCAAGGCTGTAGCCTTCCGAGATTTGTCTCCGTTTTTACAGCAGAGTTATCTGCCATTATTCTTGCCCTAAAATAATTTTTACGTTACCGGTTTCAAGTTTTACTATTTTTAATAACCCCTGTAGTGCGTTGTCTGCCCTGGAGCCATTTTACTTCCTCTCTCTCTCTCTCTCCCCTAATTTTATCTGTTTTAGAGTGGATTCACCTGCTTCAGCGCAGAGAATATCGTAAAACATTTTGTTGGGAACCCGCACATGTGGGAGTTAATGGTAATGAGAATGGCTAGAGGCGGCAACTCGGATTGCTCCTTCCAGCAACATTCCCTTTCATGATTTATACTCTAATATAAGGGTGGCAGTTCTTGCCGGTTGGCATTGCAGGTGGGAAGATGTGGTTGCCACCACTAAGATGGGTGAGATAACTTCTGTAACTTTCCGCCCATGGACGAGTGCCATGTGCAGGGGCGCCGCTTAGAGACTGCAATGTGAAATCTCCGAATTGGCCACACACGTCTCACTCATGGTTTCCTCATGTCCCGGGAAACTCAACCATTCTTTGATGACTGCTTAGTTTCCCTTATAGTGCGACACTTTCTAGTGGAGTGTCCCAGTCTGGTGGAGCTGCGGAAGCGATATCTTTTCCGCTGTCGCTATGAAGATGGGACCTTCCAGATGTCGCTGATACTTGGAGAGAGGGCTTCTCTCCTCGGGACATGAGGATCTTATGTTTGTGGAGAAGGTTGGTCTTTTAAGCAAATTATAGATTACCTTTTAACAGTTTTTTTCTGTTTTTTTTTTTTTTTTTTTAAGTAATATAATATTGGGCAGAATCTTATTTTTGCACTGGAATAACATGGAGGCAAGTGAGGAAGACACAAAACGAACAAAGCTGGGTCATTGGGGTCAGTGTCTTGGGCACGTAACGAACAACGCCAGATATCTGAGTCAGTGGGGTCAGTGTCTTGGGTACGTAACAAACAACGCCAGATATCTGGATTAGTGAGGTCATTGTCTTGGTATAGAACGAACAACGCCAGACACAGTGGTCTGAGTCAGTGTGGTCAGTACCCCCTCTCTTTAAATCAAATTAAATTAAAGTAAAGTAACTAAAACATCACGGTACCAATCTTTTTATTTATTTATTTATTTATTTTTATGGCTCTTCCCATTTCCCCTTTTATGTTTTCTTTTATAGTGGTCTTTTTTTTTATACCAATATTTTAAGAACTGCAATCTTTGTCGCTTTTAAAGGTTTATAGCGGCGCTATATGACCGCGATGTTGCGGCGCCATAAATTCAATCAATCACTCAATCAATCAATCTTATTGTTTCATGCTTTATTTTTGGAACACTTCGACACACTCAGGCTTCGTCCCTGTTTACACAAATGGTTCAAAGTCTAATGCAGGAGTGGGATATAGTGTTATATTCCCTTCTGTCAAGGCGGTAGCTGTGAGAGCACAGGGACACTAGATTTTGAGAGGGCGATAAATTACCGCCCCGTCATAGGAGAGAACCATCCGCCATGCGGGCAGGTGGGCGGAGCCTGTATCAATGCGCGCGGGCCGAGGTGAGCGGGGCACGACCTTGCTCGGCCTCACTCCCAGCCAGGTCACCCAGCGCCCAGGACGTGCCCTCCTCGACTCCTCCCGAACCAGCCTGCAGAAAGGACAGCGTGGTGCAGCGGTAAGCCGAAGCCCTGACCAACGAAGCTGGCTTTCATCGAAGCAGACTGGAGGAGTGAGTACACCAGTGGAACGCCTGGGGTGAGTTATTTGTGGTAAGGCCTGTTAACAAGATTTCATTTCCAGTCACCCAGCGACCACGTGGTCGTCGCTCCTTGCCCGGCATAAGTGATACAGTGCATAGTGCCGACTAATTACCTCCGTGACCCAGTAATTTAACGTCAGGCTGTGCTCTCACAACGCAAAAGGACCGCGCATTGGCCTCACTTCCGAAGGAATAGGTATTTCTTTGTGTGCGGCCCACGCGCCACTGAGTGTAGCCATAGCTAGCCAGGCCTTTGTTGTAATTACTGTGTAAATATAAGTCAAATATTTACGACTGTGCTTTCTTTTGAGTGTCCCACCCTAGTCTACCTGGAGACTCAACCAGGAGTCGCATGTGATCGGCAGGGGTAACGTAAAGGAAACACCGATCCATGACAATTGGCGCCCGAACAGGGACCTCATACTAAGCGCAGTCACGGTAGAGTAATTCTTTGGTGCCGAGTACCTTGCTGATATCTTTTGCTGCAGACAATGGCGTCCGAGGGTCACAGTGAATCTTTCGATCCCTTTGCGAGATTTAGGCCTGAAATCGCGGCGCTGAACATAACAGCAGCGACGAAGGTTAGTGAGTATATACAGAAGCGGCTAGCTGAGGAGAGAGAGGACCGCTTACGTGCCGAGGAACGTGAGAGAGAGGACCGCCAGCGGGAGGAGGAAAGGCAGGAACGTGTGAGGCAGGAAATGATTCGTGGCGAGGAACGGGAACACGAGAAGGCGATGGCTGAAATGGAGCTTCGCCGTGTGGAGGCAGAAGAGACTCGATCTCGAAGTTCTGAGGGAAACACTCTTCATGCCTTACATAGGGTGAAACTAAATGCTTACCGTGAAGGGGAAGACATTGATGCTTTCATTTCCCGTTTCGAGAGGCTGGCCAAGTTGTATCAGATGGAGTCTGAAGAGAAGGCCATCGAATTTTACAGCCTGTTTACAGGCAAAGCCTTGTCCATCGTACATGGGCTAGGGCCTGAAGATAACTCGTACGAGCACATGAAATGCGCTCTTTTGAAGGCGTTTGGCAGAACGGCAGAGGCAGCCAAGCAGGCATTTCGCAGTGCCGCTATCAGTGATAACGAAACCGCCGTTCAGGCTCACGCCAGAATTTCTCGTCTCTTTGACGAGCGAGTGCAAAAGGAAGGGATTTACCTCACGTATGAAGCGCTACGGGAGTTAGTCATACGCGATAGGTTTGAGGAAATGTGCCCGCCTGAGTTTGTGGCCACCACTAAGGCCACGGGGAACGTACAGGCAAACAAAATGGCGGAAAACCTGGACCTCCATTTTTCCGCACATGGGCGTAAAAATGTTCCCCGAGTTCGTTCTGCGGGGAGCGGCAACAAGGCGCAACCCAACGATCCGGAGCCAGTAAGGAAGGAGCAGACACCGTCTCCCTTCCGGCAGAATAAGCCACAAGGACACCCCAGGGAGGGTAGTAAGTTTCAACCACCACGTGGGTGGAATACCGGCTCATGGCGTCCCACACCACCTATGAGAGCTGCCTCACACACAGGCAAATATGCTGCCGCGCTACTCGATGCGCCGGACGATATTGTACCAGCGGCAGACACTACCCCAATTACAGCTGTCCAGAACCACCCATTTTGACTAGCGGCCACCTCTTCAGTACTAGGAGGTTCACCGCGGGGATTGATAGTGAAAAACGGTAGAGTAGGGGGCAGGTTGGTAAGGGTAATGAGGGACAATGGTTCTACCGGCTGTGTAGTGAAAGAAGCCCTGGTTACCCCTGCTCAGTTCACAGGAGAACACGTGAGAGTCGTCATGATTAACGGCTCTATGGCTACTTGCCCGATAGCTGTAGTCGACGTCGAGACGCCATTCCTCACTGGCAGAATCCAGGCCGCTGTGATGAAACAGCCTATCTATGAATTGATAATCGGTAACGTTGAAGGTGTGAGGGACGTTCGGAACACGGACGCCGCGACCCAAACCGAAGATCAAGTAGGTGCCGCCCTGACGCGAGCCCAGGCACGAGAGACACGGCCCGTGGTCCCTCTCAAGCTCACATCACCTGACGAGCTGCTCAATAGCGCTAACGTCACTGCCGCACAAAAGACCGATCCCTCCCTTGCAAACATTCGGAAGCAAGCCGCTGAGGGGGTATCGAGGGTAAATAAATACGGAACGACTCGCTTCTGCCAACACAGAGGAAAGTTGTATAGAGAAGTCATCTCCGACCTCGGTGAGACTCGGTCGCAATTCGTGGTGCCTGCACAGTACCGCCACGCGGTGATGGAGATGGGGCACAGCGCGGCCTTGGGTGGTCACATGGGGCGACAGAAAACACAAGACCGCATTAGTCACGCATTTTTCTGGCCTGGCGTGATGGCCGATATCGCGAGATTCGTGAGATCCTGTGACGTGTGTCAAAAAACTGTAGACAAGGGCCGTGTGAAACCTGCGCCGCTAAGACCCATGCCCCTTATATCCGAACCATTTGAGAGGGTAGCCGTAGATATTGTTGGGCCGATCACGCCACGCGCGACTGACGGATCAAAATATCTACTCACGTGTGTGGACTTCAGCACCCGTTGGCCTGAAGCAGTACCTCTGAAAAATATAGAGGCCACCACAGTGGCTGAAGCGCTGGTAGGGATATTCTGCCGTGTGGGCATTCCCAAGGAGGTGCTGAGTGACCGAGGCACTCAGTTTACGTCTGCCATGATGGACGAGACGTTTAGGATTCTTTCTGTGAAGGGCCTTAACACGACACCCTGGCATCCCATGGGTAACGGTCTGTGTGAGAGGTTCAACGGCACACTGAAAAAAATGCTCAAGCGGCTGGCCGCCGAGCAACCCAAGGAATGGCCGAGATTTGTGGCTCCTCTCCTGTTCGCATACAGGGAAGCACCGCAGAGTACTCTGAAGTTCTCGCCTTTCGAGCTACTCTATGGAAGAGCAGTGCGCGGTCCACTCCAAGTGCTGAGAGAGCTATGGGACGAGGACGTGCCAAGTCCGGAGGTACGTACGACATACGAGTATGTTATAAACCTGGCTGGCAGACTTAGGGAAACCTGTCGTATGGCCAAGGAAGAACTCCTGAAGGCCCAGGAGGTACAAAAGGCCCATTATGATCGCAATGCGCGACTACGCACACTGCAGCCTGGCCAGGAGTGCTTAGTACTCCTACCCACTGCTCATAATAAGTTGCTGGCGCAGTGGAAGGGGCCTTATGAGGTCCTAGAGCGCGTCTCCGACTTAAATTATGTAGTATTGATTGATGGGAAACGGAAACGTCTTCACATTAACATGCTTAAGGAGTATCATGCGCCTACCATCTCTGGTAGCGCTGGCGCTCAGGAACCAGCATATGCTGAGGATAGGGCCACATGTTTGAAAGCCGTGCGTGATATTTTTTCCCTCTCAACAGCTGCGAAGGAGGAAGGTGAGATCAAATGTAGTGCAGCTGTGATTCACGATGCAGAGGACGTAGGAGATGGTCCTCTCACTGTACAAAAGCGTCAGACGGAGACCGTAGATGACGTCACATTATCTGAAAGGCTAACACCTGAGGAAGTATCGATAATAAAGGATCTTCTAGGTGAATACGCGGAGGTCTTTTCTGACAAGCCTCGCGTGGCCCGGGTGTCGCCACACAAGATCACCCTAACGAACCGAAAGCCAGTGAAGGTGAAACCCTATCAGGTCCCTCTGCAGCTTAGGGACGCTGTGGCTGAGGAAATACAAGAAATGGAGGACTTAGGCATTATCGAGAGATCCGATTCTCCGTACTGTAGTCCTATGGTCGTCGTACGCAAGAAAGGCGGTAGTGTTAGGATCTGCGGTGACTTCCGAAGGATTAACGCAGTAACACAAATAGACGCAGAGCCCATGTTCGACCAACAGGAGATATTTAGCCGGCTGTCACACTCGAGGGTGTTTAGCAAACTGGACCTCACGAAAGGATTCTTTCAGATCCCGCTTGACCCCGAGTCAAGGAAAATAACGGCTTTTGCCACCCCCAGCGGCCTCTATCAATATCGGGTCCTTCCTTTCGGCCTTGCCAATTCCCCCGCGGTCTTCAACCCCCGAATAAGACAGGTACTAGGTGACCTGAATGGGGTCGAGGTTTTCGTAGATGACGTACTGATTCATTCTACGGATTTGGAGGACCACGTAAGACTGTTACGTATGGTCCTTGATAAACTCAGAGACGCCAACATGACGGTTAAGCCGAGCAAGTGTGAGTTGGCCAAGGCAGATGTCGAATTCCTAGGCCACAAGGTGAGTCAAGGACAGTGCCTCTGCTTGGAGGACAAGGTTCAGAAAATAAAGGAAGCTCCTGTTCCCCACACCAAAAGACAGGTCCGATCGTTCCTAGGGTTAGCAGGGTATTACCGCAGGTTTGTCCCCAACTTTGCCGCGGTGGCGCTGCCGCTCTATGAGCTTGTTAAGAAAAGAGCACCAAATAAGGTTGAGTGGGGTCCCCACGAGGACAGATCATTCAAGGCACTGAAGTCCTTGCTGTGCAAGGACCCTATCCTCCAGTTGCCTGACCCTACAAAGCCCTTTGTGCTTAGGACCGATGCTTCCTGTGAAGGTTTGGGTGCTGTGTTACTGCAGGAGAAGGACGGCGACATCTTCCCCGTGGCCTATCACAGCAGGAAGCTCAAACCGGCAGAGAAGAACTACAGCACGGTAGAACGTGAACTACTCGCCGTAGTAGATGGGATAAAGAAATTCTACTTCTACTTATACGGGGATGAGTTTGTATTGCAGACAGACCACATGCCCCTGGAGTCACTGCGTACCTCTAAGAATGCAAACTCCCGAATAATGAGATGGGCTCTGTATTTGCAACAATTTCAGATGCGAGTTCAGTACATCCGTGGCCGAGACAATGTCGGGGCCGACGTGCTGTCTCGCCTTTTAGAAGGGACTAGCGCATCGTCTGAGACGAGCGAGTAGTACCTCTTCACCTCAGTAAAGAGATGATCTTGCCATGCGTCTGGTTAGGTAACTAAGTTATATTCTAGATCGGTCTGAAGGAGTGTGCCTATGTTTACATGTCATGCATAATGCCTACCCATTCCAGCACCAGGTGTCCCTACTTTGTGGAGTACCTGCACATAATCACCCCAGTTTCGCCCCTAGCAGCAGCATCCTTAGGGAGGACGCCTTGGGTGCCTGGAGAGGAAGAGTGTGGACCAGGTTATGTGGTGGCCCAGCGAGACGAGTAACCACCCACACTACTACACCCCAAACTACAGGATGAGTTGTCACTTGTGTTCTGTGTTTGAATATGGGATGTATATGGTACTATGAAGACACTAAACTTTCTCTTTGTTGGCAGAGGGGCTCTGAGGGCAATCCTGACCTGAAGGCCGTTCAGAACACGCTCGTGTCTCCCAGAGAGGGGTGACACCACGCTGCGTCTTCCCCAAGATGAATCCGAAGACACCGCTCCGTGTTCGTGTAGCGTCTGCGTATCTCTTACACATATATTACGTACGCTCGAACACCTACACTCCGTTATGTTATACACAGACATACATAACAATGGGAGGGCGGTTTAAGTCTGACGATATTTCGTCTTGCAAAAGGAACGGGAAGGTTCAGCTGGTTCAGGAGTTTTCCCCCTAAGCGAGATTCTTAACGTAAATACGGGGTTTTACCCTCATGAGCCACCTGAGCTTCCACCCGAAGACCCCTTTTAGTCTACACACACAACCGTTAGTAGCTAGTAAGGCTTAGAATTTTTTTTCCCGAAAAAAAAAATCCTCGTTTGTATGGGGTAATGTGAGAGCACAGGGACACTAGATTTTGAGAGGGCGATAAATTACCGCCCCGTCATAGGAGAGAACCATCCGCCATGCGGGCAGGTGGGCGGAGCCTGTATCAATGCGCGCGGGCCGAGGTGAGCGGGGCACGACCTTGCTCGGCCTCACTCCCAGCCAGGTCACCCAGCGCCCAGGACGTGCCCTCCTCGACTCCTCCCGAACCAGCCTGCAGAAAGGACAGCGTGGTGCAGCGGTAAGCCGAAGCCCTGACCAACGAAGCTGGCTTTCATCGAAGCAGACTGGAGGAGTGAGTACACCAGTGGAACGCCTGGGGTGAGTTATTTGTGGTAAGGCCTGTTAACAAGATTTCATTTCCAGTCACCCAGCGACCACGTGGTCGTCGCTCCTTGCCCGGCATAAGTGATACAGTGCATAGTGCCGACTAATTACCTCCGTGACCCAGTAATTTAACGTCAGGCTGTGCTCTCACAACGCAAAAGGACCGCGCATTGGCCTCACTTCCGAAGGAATAGGTATTTCTTTGTGTGCGGCCCACGCGCCACTGAGTGTAGCCATAGCTAGCCAGGCCTTTGTTGTAATTACTGTGTAAATATAAGTCAAATATTTACGACTGTGCTTTCTTTTGAGTGTCCCACCCTAGTCTACCTGGAGACTCAACCAGGAGTAGCATGTGATCGGCAGGGGTAACGTAAAGGAAACACCGATCCATGACAGTAGCCTTCTCAGAGTTGCTTCTGTTTTTACAGAAGAATCACCTGTCATTATTCTTGCCCTAGAAAGTAGTGTGTTGTCTGCCTTGAACTTTAGCATTTTACTTCCCCTTTCCCTCCCCAAATTTTATCTATTTTAGAATGAATTCACCTGCTTCAGCGCAGAGAATTTCACATAACATTTTGTTGGGTACCTGCACATATGGGAGTCCATGGGAATGAGAAGGCCAATAGGCTAGGGCAACTCTGACTACTCCTTCCACCCCCATTTCTTTTCATGATTTATATTCCAGTATAAGTGTGACAGTTCTCGCCAGTTGGCATTGCAGGTGGGAAGATGTGGTTGCCACCACTAAGATGGGTGAGATAACTTCTGTAATATTCTGTCCATGGACGTATGCCCACGTGCAGGAGCGCCGCTCAGATACTGCTGCATTTGCCTGTCTCCGTATGGGTCACACACGCCTCACTCATGGTTACCTCATGTCCCGGAAACCCAACCATTTTGTGATGACTGCTTAGTTCCCCTTAAGGTGCGACACTTTAGTGGAGTGCCCTAGTCTGGTGGAGAAGCTGGAGCGATATCTTTTCCACTGTCGCGATGAGGATGGGATTTCCAGGTGTTGCTGATAGTTGGAGAGAGGGGTCTCCCCGGGATATGAGGTGCTTAATTTTGTGGAGAAGGCTGATCTAAGCAAATTATAGACTACCTTTTAACTGTTCTTATTTAATTTATTTTATCAGTAGTGTAGTATGGAATAGAATTTTATCTTTGCATTGGGAGAACATGGCGGCAGGTGAAGACACATAATGAACATTGCCAGTGGGGTCAGTGTCTTGGGCACAACGAACAATACCAGAAGTATGATTCAGTGGGGTCAGCGTCTTTAGCATGTAACGAATAACACCAGATATCTGGTCAGTGAGGTCAATGCCTTGGGTATGAAACGAACAACGCCAGACACAGTGATCTGGCTCAGTGGAGTCAGTATGCCCTCACTTAAAATCAAACTAAAAAGTTAAAACATTAATATATCAACCCTCTCATTTTTGGTACTAAATTTTTATGGTTCTTCCCATGTCCTTTTTTAAGATTACTTTTTTTAATAGTCTTGTAATATTTTAGTCATACCTATAATTTTGTTTTTAATATATATATTTAAAATTGCAAAGTTTGTTGCTTTTAAAGTTTTGTAGCGGCGCCATATGACCACGATGTTGTGGCGAAATAATCTATTCTAAATCAATTAATCTGGATTCGTTTTGGTGATTTTTTTGACTTGTGAGATTTGGGTAGTGTTTTGAGTTAACAGCTGGCAGTTAAGGAACCCTCGTTGAGGCACTAACACCTGTGTCCTCGAGCCTGCAATTTCCTACACCCCCCATTAAAATAACGGACCATCAAGACCACTCCTTCCCCTCTTCTGCTTCTGCTTCTGCTACGCGTTCCGTTGTCCGCCTCACAGCCTTTCTTTAATGCCAGCTAGCAAGGGACATGAGGCTACTCCAGGTTTATATGTAAGATATGATTTTTTTTGTGTGTGTTGTTGTTGTTGTTGTTGTTGTTACCGTAAAGACATGGTGTTAGCCTTATTTTCCTGTGAATCCCTATGTGACAATTTTTCGTAAGCAATTCTGGTAGGCTAGTAGGCAATTTATTTTAATGTTCGTTTTATATATATATATATATATATATATATATATATATATATATATATATATATATATATATATATATATATATATATATATATATATATATATATATATATATAACGAACATTTAAATAAATTATAATATTAAAATAATTATAAATAAATTATAATAATTTATAAATAAATTATAATATTAAAATAATTATATATATATATATATATATATATATATATATATATATATATATATATATATATATATATATATATATATATATATATATATATATATATATATATATATATATATATATATAAAACTGGCAGAAAAAAAAAAGGTAAAAACAGCTGCCGAAAAACTAAAACAGCAAAGCGATTAGGCACATCTAAAAAAAAAAAAAAAAAAAAGAAAAGCAAAACAACCAATGACTGATATATATATATATATATATATATATATATATATATATATATATATATATATATATATATATATATATATATATATATATATATATATATATATATTGTCAGTCATTGGTTGTTTTGCTTTTCTTTTTTTTTTTTTTTTTTAGATGTGCCTAATCGCTTTGCTGTTTTAGTTTTTCGGCAGCTGTTTTTACCTTTTTTTTTTCTGCCAGTTACAAGTGTTCTTTTATACGGGTTTTGCTCTGCTGTGTTCTCTTTACTGATATCATACTTTTTCAGTCACATTAGCATATTGCACATTGATTTTGATGGTTAGGTTAACCATCTGTGAGAGGCTAATCTCTTATTTATATACTTTTATATTTCGAGTGTTTTGTTAGAGTTAACATTCCGTTTTTATACCATTTTATTTTGTGGTTACGCTGGCATTTTTAGGCGGTTTGCAGTGACGGTATAATATGCTTTACTTTTTTTTCTTTTTTTTTTTTTTACCTACTCAAACAAGCTAACTTGTGGGGCGTAATCCGGTTTGTGATTTTTTTTTTTTTTTTTTTACCCCGTGACTCCTTGTTTAATTGTAATGTTCATTCTTAGTATTTACTTTGATACTGTATCGTTCTTGGCCTGTGATTTCTGTAAATATTATTAATATTATAATAGTACTACAATTGTTTTCCTAAAATTTGTCCAAACTTGAGAAACGGTTGCTTAACTATAACTAACAACCACCGCCATGATGTAGGAACCATTTGTTCCCGAACTATCCCTACTGCTGTTAAGTTTGAAGTTTTTGCTACATGAGTCAACATCTGGATATCGGCGGTACTACGCACATATTCGAATACATGTATTTTAGAATACATTTATACCGTTATGGAAATCACGACAACTTACCCTTGTTTGCGCTGCAACGTTTCCGCAAAATATTGTAAATATATTACATCATTATTATTTTTTTTTTTTTTTTAATTGATAGGACGCCTTGTTAAAGTCTCTCTCTCTCTCTCTCTCTCTCTCTCTCTCTCTCTCTCTCTCTCTCTCTCTCTCTCTCTCTCTCTCTCTCTCTCTCTCTCTACCTTCATCTGCCTCATGATGGAGAACTGTGACGAGCTCTCAATGGCCACGATGGCGTGCTGCCCTGCCTTCAAGGCTGTCACCGCGTCATCGATGGACGCGAATAAATCCAACTTCTGACGCATCTTCTGATAAAGTGGACCTTCAGAGTACAGCACCAGACGCACCGTATAGCCGCCATTATCCAGTAACGCCAGTCTACAGGGAGTAGTTGGTGCTATTTTTTTTTTCTTGCCTAAAATTTAATTAATGTAATTGCGTATCTCTTCATTAACCTAGAATAACATGATTGCCACTAAAGGCGTCTTCTATTTACCGTGATCCGTTTCAGATCACTGATCTGGCTCATCTTCTATTTACATCTTGATCTGGATTTACCCTGATCTGAGTGATCCGCATCATGCCTGGGTTATTATAGCAGACACTTGCTGAAGCTGCTGCCGGCGGTCATCTTAGCGGTTGAGCAGCCTTTACTGGGAACTTGTATACGGAAATTCAGAGCAAGAAAATGGCTGATATGGCTTTGTAACAAACTGAATGGGAATCGTTGCAGAATGTTGCTGTGTGCACAAAATGTGAATATTGGTGGTGACATGCCAGAAACAAGGGAGATATTACAAGCCACACCAAGCCTTGGTTTAATGGGTTCTGGTTATAATTACGTGGCCATTACCGCCTCTGCCAACGACTACATGATGAGGTAGAGGAAAATAATACTTGTTCAGTCAAAAGTAATACATCTCTATTTTGGAAGTGCCTAAGTAATGGTGTCAATAGTGTCAGCACGTGGGCCAGGGTACCCTCACCTTACGTCCGAATATCTTCTGATTTTACCATTCTGTACTTCACCACTGAGTACATTCAGCATGCTGTGTGTGAAGAGAGCTGTGTGAAACTTTATTATACAACGTTCATGGCCAGGCACGGAACCCAGTCTCGTGCTGCCTGGGTAGGCAAGTGTCTGTGACTCATTGTTGGCCTTCTCAGCCCAACTTCCTCAAGAAATGTACAGTAGGCTGTAGTCCTCGTTGACAGTGGTGAGCATCAATAGTTTGCCGCTTGTGACAGCTAGGCAGCGACATGCTTGTGTTGTTACTGTTTTGATCAGTAAAGCCCGCGAGCATTCTTTATAACCCGAGGGAATCCAGATCAGATCAAGATCTAGATCAATGATCTAGAGCTGATCAGTGTTATAAATAGAAGACACCTTAAGAGGTGTGAATTAATCTAAGAAATAACAATTTTGAGAGTAAAGAAAGAAAATGGTGTCTACAGTTTGACATCTGGTCTCACAATTGTTAAACATTCATGTAAACATTAGCAGCCTTAGAGGCATTAACGGTAGTCGACAGTCAAACGCACATTATTTAATTTGATACTGGATCATATCCTAATGGGCTACTTACCCAAATTTGAAAAGACACATCAGCAATTCTAGAATGTGAAGAAAATTACAAAAAAAATGTACAACTACCAATGATGCTCTAGCTCCCCTAATGCTTCTGTGTTTGCCTGCCAGATGAGGTATATGAGGGGATCAGCACCTGTAGTTGCTGTCTGCTAGGTCCTGCAGGGTTCGGAGGCGGCCGGGATAGGTGATGCTAGTGAAAATGCTAACCAGGTTGCAGGTGTAGGCAGCCGTGGCCACCAGACATCCGAGGAACCAAATAGCCACGAACACTCGCTGCCACAGCACTGCAGGCAAGTTCGGGATGCTCTGGGCCACCAGCGCCCGCGGCAGGTCCTGCCAAGCGGCTAGTGAGACATTCGTGTTGTGCCCTCGCGTCGCCCTCTCCTAGAGTAACATGTGACACATTATACTGTCAGCATTTACATTTAATTTATAAAACAGTAGAATACAAATACTTGAGTATTTGACGCGATTAAAACATAATTACCTAAAGATATTATTTTAACACACACACATGCACACTCCTCATTCGGTACACAAAGCTACTACATTTATGACAAGTCATTGTGTTACTCACATCAACGCACTTTTATTCGTAAAACATTATTTTTTTACTGATTATTATGCATGCGTATGAGTTGTTTTGTTTAAATGAACAGCGTTTATTGAATTGGAAACGTCATTACTTTCGGTTTTGGCAGCTAAAATCTGTAAGATGATTCCATCAGTGTAACTAACCATAGTCGCCATGGAGAATACAGAGATGACGACCACCATCATGAAAGATGCCCAGGCGGAGGGGCTGAAAGGCCTCACAATGCTGAGCCATTCAGGCAGGGGTTTGGGGCTGGGTACGAACACACTGCTGCTTTCACTCCCCACAGTGACGGATGGATCGAAACCACTCAATCGTTCCTCATTGATATAAAATCCACTAATTGTAAAATTTTTCTCCTTCCTCGCCATTGTGCCGAGAATGCCGACCCAAGAACCGTTTTCTATCGCACCCCATTTGCCCACCATTTCCCTTATGGTGTAAGAGTAATTTAGTTTCTTTGAAATGGCATCACTTATCTGTATGGCAACTCCTCTCCCGTATTTTTTAGAAGGAAATTTCGACTCTTCTACAAATGGTCGGTAAATAAAAGGAGGATAATCTATATAAGGGGCTATTTGGAAAGTATATCCTTCGAAAGATGGGAACCTGTCCCGGAAGAGCGCCTCCCAGCTACTGAAGGAGTCACGCCTCCACGGGCCGAGGAGCTGCACGCCGGAGGAGAAGGGCAGCATAGTGTACACGCCGAAGGCGTCAGGATCTCGGTTTGCTTCGGCCGAGAGATGCCCAATGAGAGCTAGCTTATTCACGCCGCTCAGCGCTTCGTCCCACAGCACGTCGGCGGCAAGAGACGATCCTAGGCTGAAGAACAACAGGTTCCGAGGTTTCCAGTGGACCCATAGCTCGTGCAAAAACTTGGGCCGTGGCGTGAACCATAACACCACGTGCAACATAGACGAAGATGAGAAACCGCAAGAAGGAGCCTCCACTGCCGCCTCCTGTCGCGGTTGCCACAAGTGGCTCTGGTTGAGGCCGAACGTCAGAATGAGATGAGGCGTGCGCCGCACAGACTCCACGCTAAGGACTGCCTGATGTAAGTCTGCTGGGAGGGTGGCGTCCAAGTGTAACGCCAGTGGCCTTCCCAGGGCAGGGCCAGACACCACCTCGCTTAATATGACCAGTTGCCTTTCATAACGCCGACTAGCACTGATGGCAGCACTGCCGCTTGCCAGAATGACTTGGAGGTAATAGATGTATATAGATGCTGCTACTACCATTTCAGGTACGAAGAGCGGTCAAGCGTGAGGCAAGAGAGGAGGCAATTAAGTGCCGGCCTAGATGACAGTGATACTACTGTAGCTATAGTAGTTGTTGTTGTAATATTACACTGATGAGGATGTCAGAGAGAGGCGCCTCTTCGCTTCCCGCCCAGACAAGAACTAACTGCCAATGCGCCACTTTTCGTCTCAAGATACTATGCACATTTTAACGCAAGAGGGGTTTCATTTCAAGGATTTCGAGGAGATTGCACCTCATAAGTTATTGAGGAGCGATCAAAGCTTAGCTTAAATTCGTCTCCCGCTAGGAGATAAAGTGTAGCATGTGTTATTATCAATAATATACAAGTGCTTTTAGTTCCCTTCATAGATATTATATGCCAGTCAATAAGTGTGTGTGTGTGTGTGTGTGTGTGTGTGTGTGTGTGTGTGTGTGTGTGTGTATATATATATATATATATATATATATATATATATATATATATATATATATATATATATATATATATATATATATATATATATATATATATATATATATATATATATATATATATATATATATATATATATATATATATATATATATATATTTTATTATATTATAAATATATATATATATATATATATATATATATATATATATATATATATATATATATATATATATATATACATTTTTTTTCTATGTAGGAAGGACACTGGCCAAGGGCAACAAAAATCCAAGAAAAAAATATGCCCACTGAAATGCCAGTCCCATAAAAGGGTCAAAGCAGTGATCAAAAATTGATGAATAAGTGTCTTGAAACCTCCCTCTTGAAGAAATTCAAGTCATAGGAAGGTGGAAATACAGAAGCAGGCAGGGAGTTCCAGAGTTTACCAGAGAAAGGGATGAATGATTGAGAATACTGGTTAACTCTTGCGTTAGAGAGGTGGACAGAATAGGGGTGAGAGAAAGAAGAAAGTCTTGTGCAGCGAGGCCGCGGAAGGAGGGGAGGCATGCAGTCAGCAAGATCAGAAGAGCAGTTAGCATGAAAATAGCGGTAGAAGACAGCTAGATATGCAACATTGCGGCGGTGAGAGAGAGGCTGAAGACAGTCAGTTAGAGGAGAGGAGTTGATGAGACGAAAAGCTTTTGATTCCACCCTGTCTAGAAGAGCAGTATGAGTGGAACCCCCCCCCCCAGACATGTGAAGCATACTCCATACATGGACGGATAAGGCCCTTGTACAGAGTTAGCAACTGTGGGTGTGAGAAAAACTGGCGGAGACTTCTCAGATTGCCTAACTTCATAGAAGCTGTTTTAGCTAGAGATGAGATGTGAAGTTTCCAGTTCAGATTATAAGTAAAGGACAGACCAAAGATGTTCAGTGTAGAAGAGGGGGACAGTTGAGTGTCATTGAAGAAGAGAGGATAGTTCTCTGGAAAGTTGTGTCGAGTTGATGATGGAGGAATTGAGTTTTTGAGGCATTGAACAATACCAAGTTTGCTCTGCCGCAATCAGAAATTTTAGAAAGATCAGAAATCAAGCGTTCTGTGGCTTCCCTGCGTGATATGTTTACCTCCTGAAGGGTTGGACGTCTATGAAAAGACGTGGAAAAGTGCAGGGTGGTATCATCAGCGTAGGAGTGGATAGGACAAGAAGTTTGGTTTAGAAGATCATTAATGAATAATAAGAAGAGAGTGGGTGACAGGACAGAACCCTGAGGAACACCACTGTTAATAGATTTAGGAGAAGAACAGTGACCGTCTACCACAGCAGCAATAGAACAGTCAGAAAGGAAACTTGAGATGAAGTTACAGGGAGAAGGATAAAAACCGTAGGAGGGTAGTTTGGAAATCAGAGCTTTGTGCCAGACTCTATCAAAAGTTTTTGATATGTCCAAGGCAACAGCAAAAATTTCACCAAAATCTCTAAAAGAGGATGACCAAGACTCAGTAAGGAAAGCCAGAAGATCACCAGTAGAGCGGCCTTGACGGAACCCATACTGGCAATCAGATAGAAGGTTGTGAAGTGATACATGTTTAAGAATCTTCCTGTTGAGGATAGATTCAAAAACTTTAGATAGGCAGGAAATTAAAGCAATAGGACGGTAGTTTGAGGGATTAGAACGGTCACCCTTTTTAGGAACAGGTTGAATGTAGGCAAACTTCCAGCAAGAAGGAAAGGTGGACGTTGACAGACAGCTGAAAGAGTTTCACTAGGCAAGGTGCAAGCACGGAGGCACAGTTTCGGAGAACAATAGGAGGGACCCCATCAGGTCCATAAGCCTTTTCAGATTTTGTGCTTTGGTATGTTTTTTTTTTTTTTTTTTTATTTGTTGGTGCATGTATGTATATAAACTGAGTTGTGCTTCAAAGTGAATCATATTGTTTCGTAGGTATATTTTTCTTTGTGTTGTGTGGGTGAAGGACCACGTGGGTGACCTTTGTTTTAAGTACCACGTGGTCACTTTTTCTTTTTGTTGTTGAGGGGCGAGCAGCAGGGACAGATGGTGAGCACCCAGGTCATGAGAGGGTAACTCCGCCCCTTTGTGTAGAGGAAAAGCGCTTAGTAGCCAGAGGTAAACTCAAGCTACATAGTATATCTTTCTTCCACTCAAACTTCCACTTCTTCTTATCCTTTAGGATCAACTTATCGGCATATACAGCACAGATAAATTTTGTTTGATAGTGACTCTGTAGTCATAGCCAGATGGTGGAAAACTCAGAAGATTCAAGAGTGTGAGCATGAGAGCAGGTTAAGCCGTTGCACATGTAAACGCAATATCCAGCTTTGGACTGAAAATGAGGATAGAGAAAGTAGGAGAGAACAGAAAAGGGTCTACTGTCAGTTGTTGGCTCAGACACCTGTGTTTCAGTGAGGAGAAGAAGATGAGGTTTAGTAGAGGAGAAGTGGTGTTCAACAGATTGAAAATTAGATCTAAGACCTCGAATGTTGCAGAAGTAAATGAAACAAAGCTGAGGGAGGTGTCAGGACACTTAGGGTCGATACCGGAAGAGCAGTCCGACCTGGAGACATTTGTGGTCCCCTCCCCATATGGGGACTCCGAGGCTGGTGTAGGAGTCGCCATAATAATTTTGAATTTTGAGTGAAGGGTGTGTGTGTAACTAGGTGCTTGTAATTTTGTGTGAAGGAAGAGAGTTGTGTTTAGAGGGCAGGCTGTGACTGCCCCCTTGTGTTGTGAGACAAAGGGAAACGTTCAGTAAGGTTTAAGTAAGGTTCAGTAAGCTGGGTTTAATGATAAGTTCACAGCATCCCCTGAACAGTGCCTTAGACATCACTGGAGGTAATTATCGTTTCGGCAGGTGTCTACTGCCTCATATATATATATATATATATATATATATATATATATATATATATATATATATATATATATATATATATATATATATATATATATATATATATATATATATATATATATATATATATATATATATATATATATATATATATACAGGATGTCCCATACGTTTCCATACATAGGAAAAATTATAAGAAATTATAGAATTATAGAAAAAACATTTTATTTATATAATATGCTCTACATGACTGCCTTTGTGTTGAAAACACATTACAATGCGTGTTCTCCACTGCTGAAGAACACGTTCAAACACATCTGGATTTATAACTCGTGCAAGCACTGGAATCTCAATAGATATTTAATCGGAATAACGAACCAAAACTGGCAAAACGAACTCGCCATTCGTGCGAGCAGTGTAATTTTAATAGAAATTCAATCGGAATAACAAACTAAAACTAGCAAACTCACCAGCTATGCGAGCCGGTGTTCACCTATCCGCTGCCTGTCCTTTCCTCCCTTTTTTCCTGTCCTCTCCCTTCTTTCGTCTTGTCTCAAACCTCTCTCCCCTCCCTCTCCCTTATCTGTCAGAGATAAGGGACTAGTGAGTGATACCTCCCTCTCTCTCTCTCTCTCTCTCTCTCTCTCTCTCTCTCTCTCTCTCTCTCTCTCTCTCTCTCTCTCTCTCTCTCTCTCTCTCTCTCTCTCATTTTATGTCATTTTCTCTTCATCCTTTCTCACTTTCTCGCTCTTGTATACGTAACTTCATTTTCATTCTCAGTCAGTCTCATTCTATTTAGTAATGCATAGAATTGTTCTTATTTTCAGAGAAAGAGATGGAGGGAGGGAGGGAGGAGGACAAGGAAGAGAGAGAGAGAGAGAGAGAGATGGTTCCGATTTATGGGGTTTACTGTATGTATACGCCGACCGACAGAAGGTAATGTGACATATTCTTGTCAAAACAGCACGAAACTCGGGGTGATAATACGCGAAACTCGGGATGGTAAGAATTTAGGACTAGGCTCAAAACTCTAGAGGGTACTGTATATATTTATTGTGTCTCAAATGTAGTAGTGCAAATATGCTTATTTTGATGTGTTTTTTTTTTTTTTTTGAAAATTGTGAAATTTTTTATATTTTTTTTTCCCGTTCCCCTGGAACCAATTTTTCCCATAAGTTTTTCAGTCGCCATAACGTACATTTGCCATAACGAACGCTGCATTGGAACGAATATGCTCGTTGTCGCGTACCCTACTATATATATATATATATATATATATATATATATATATATATATATATATATATATATATATATATATATATATATATATATATATATTAAAGTTCCAGGACTGGTGTCCTAAAAGATGAATTTCAAACCCAAGCCACAAACCACCATATTTCCCCTTCAAAGTAATCCTTCTGGAGTATACAACTGCGCTCCCAACCCTCTACAGTCACTAATCTTTTTCTTACGTGCTTTTAAAATCATGTCCTCTGTTGCAGGTCGTTTAACAATGAGCGCTGAACAGCGAACAAACTTGAAGTTTTTGGTGCAGTTGGGGAAAACGCCGTCAGAAGCACTGGGTATGCTGCAAAAAGTGTACGGGGATGAGACAATGTCACGCTCACGTGTTTTTGAGTGGTGCAAGAGGTTCAAAGAGGGCCGGGAGGACGTGGAAGATGACCCCAGGAGTGGAAGACCCTCAACGAGCAGGAATGAGGCCAATGTTGAGCGTGTCAAGCAGATGGTGCGTGACGATCGTCGGTTGACTGTTCGAAAGATCGCAGATGAGCTTGGCATGAACCACAACAGCGTGTGGAAGATTATCACTGAAGATCTGGGCATGCGGAAAGTCTGTGCGAAGATGGTGCCGAGACTCCTGAACGATGACCAGAAGGGACGACGCATGCAGGTGTGTCAGGACATCCTCGAGCGTCTGGAAACTGAACCAGACTTGCTCAGGAGAGTCATCACCGGCGATGAGTCCTGGGTATTTGAGTACGACCCGGAGACCAAACGCCAGAGCCTTCAATGGAAGAGTCCGGCGTCGCCACGGCCGAAGAAAGCAAGGCAGTCCAGGTCCAGCTTCAAGGTCATGTTGATCGCTTTCTTCGATGTGAGGGGCATCGTCCACTGCGAGTTCTTGCCACAGGGCCAGACAGTCAACCAACATGTGTACAAAGAAGTACTGCGGCGTCTGCTTCGTGCAGTGCGCGAGAAGAGGCGGGAGTTGTGGCAGGGCAACTCGTGGCTGCTTCACCACGACAATGCGCCTGCTCACAATGCCCTGAGCATCAGAGAGTTCTTGGCCAAGAAGAACATCGCCGTGCTGGAGCAACCGCCCTACTCACCTGACCTCGCTCCGTGCGACTTCTTCCTCTTCCCCAAGCTCAAGGAGGTCATGAAGGGGACCCGTTTTGATGATGCGGACGACATCAAAAAGGCCGTGACGACGGAGCTGAGGAGCATCCCGCAAGAATCCTTCCAGCAGTGCATGCAAGCCTGGCAGAGAAGGATGGACAAGTGCATGCGGTGCCAGGGGGATTACTTCGAAGGAGATAACCTATAGTTTGTAGCCTGGATGTGAAATAAAACTTGTGTGGCACCAGTCCTGGAACTTTAATGACACACCTCGTATGTATGTATATATATATATATATATATATATATATATATATATATATATATATATATATATATATATATATATATATATATATATATATATATATATATATATATATATATATATATATATATATATATATATATATATATATATATATATATATATATATATATATATATATATATATATATATATATATATATATATATATATATATATATATATATATATATATATATATATATATATATATATATATATATATATATATATATATATATATATATATATATATATATATATATATATATATATATATATATATATATATATATATATATATATATATATATTCGTTACGATCACAAACCACAGCTCCTCTATTTAGCTGCCAGTGATTCGGGTCAGCTTCTCCTAAACTACACCCTGTTGCCTAGAGCAGGACTTAAAAACGAGTCCAGGTAACTCATCGTGCCCGCACGAAGCAAATGCCTGAAGGCCGCCACCATAGGCAGAGAAACGAAACATATAATGCTAAAGCCTATCACAATTGCTGGAAAGGACTTGCACAGGCACGTTCTAGGGAGACACAGAAAAGACTGTCGCCACAAAGACGAGGCCATAATATCCTGGGGTTACCACCCACAGGAGCAACCACCCATGCCCTCTGAATATTATAGCACACAAGCCTGTGTTCAGCTGGTCTCCGGTCTTTCGGAAGACGGACTTTACCTACTAAAGCTGATAAGCCCAGAGAGAAAACAGACTGCCCAACACAAGACTCTAGAAACAAGAAAAATCTCTGGCCACTGACTTACACACAGAACAACTCACAAGGCCAGTCGCATTTAAATAAATACGCTAAACAAGTCGCATTTAAATAAATACGCTAGATAAGAGAGTCAATTCGACTCTCACAAACGACAACCAGACGAAGTGAGTCTCCTCCCACCTGATCCAAGCAACAAATTCTAACACAAGAACTATTAACCCCGAGATGACGAAACAGGGTATATACAGCCATACATACTACAGGCCAACTACAATATACTAAACTGTGAGTATATCTAATAACCCAATACTATCTGACTTATGCCCCTCAAAGTACAACTCACACCACTTAGCTCTTCGCGTCAATCTCCATTCCAGTAGAAAGGACGGGCACCAAATGTTAAGCATCGTGGGACGCCGGACAGACAAAGGCATCCCATGCCCGAGCCTGATCATATGATATATATAAATAAAGCCACATTCACACATTGCCGAATTTGGATGGTGAATGCTTTGCGACTCCACTGAGACTCGATCGCAGCGGAGTCGTTGCGCGTTCGCAACGGGCTCGCAGCGGAGTCGCAGCGCATTCGCAGCAGTCACCAGAGCGGACTGAGTCACAGAACGGCTCTTAAAGATAAAACGAGATGATCAGAAGACGGTAGCACAATCTTTGAAGGCTATTGGTCACTGCATTCAGCCTTAAAATACAATTGATGAATGTGATGAATACTTTCCCCCTTATTGCTCTTCTCATTTTATTACCTTTTTATTGTTTAATAAAACTTAAGAAGTACTGCAGATCAACTGTTGTCTTCCCCTTGATATATGAATGCATTCACAAATTCAACAAAAATCTTACATAGGATAATGAGACTGGTATATCCAGTATGGCAGGAGGAGGCAGTAGACACCTGCCGAAACGATAATTACTCCCAGTGAGGTCTAAAGTATTGTTCAGGGGGTGCTGTGAACTTATCATTAAACCCAGCTGTCACAATTAAACCCTGCAGTCACAGCCTGCCCTCTAAAGACAACTCTCTTCCTCCACACAAAACTACAAGCACCTAATAACACACACACCCTTCACTCAAAAATTTCAAAATTATCATGGCGACACCTACACCAGCCTCGGAGTCCCCATCTAGGGAGGGGACCATAAATGTCCCCAGGTCGGACTGCCTTTCTGTCGACGACCCTAATTGTCTTGACAAGCCCCCCGCAACTTTTTCTTCATTAACTTCTGCAACATTCGCGGTCTAAGATCTAATTTTCAGTCTGTAGAACACCACCTCTCCTCTTCTAAACCTCATCTTCTTTTCCTCACTGAAACTCAGTCCTTTCTCTGGTAAACTCTGGAACACCCTGCCTGCTTCTGTATTTCCACCTTCCTATGACTTGAATTCCCTCAAGAGGGAGGTTTCAAGACACTTATCCATCAATTTTTTACCACTGCTTTGACCCTTTTATGGGACTGGCATTTCAGTGGGCATCTTATTTTATTGGATTTTTGTTGCCCTTGGTCAATGTCCCTTTTACATAAAAAAAAAAAAAAGTAAGGGAAATTATTCATTAGGGAAAACTGCCTATGGGGGAAATCGTCCAGAGGGTACATAGTCCTGGATGGAAATTGTAAAGGGATTTGAAAAAATTGAAAAAATTGTCCAGAGAAAAATAAGTCAAGGGGGGAGAAGGTGGGAAGATGTCCTACACTCGGCTATCCTTCCCTCTCGGCTTGTATTGTTTTTGTAAGTACCTTTTTTTTTCTATTGTAAGTGACTTTGTAAGTATTTTTCTCTTATTTTGCGTTTAGATTCTACGTATTAAAAAGTGTACTAGCTTGGACGCCACTCCGCGCGGCGTTCCATCCCCACCCACCCCCCACCCCACCCCATGCTGACGCTGACCTGACTGCTGACCGCGTGGCCAGTGAGCTCAGTCCTAGTCAGTGATGCCAGCACTTGAAAAAAATAAATAAATAAAGACCTTGAAAAATTAACCATGACCTTGAAAATTTGAAAAAAAAAAGGCTAAATCCCTAAAATCTTGAAAATTCTGTACTAAATTTATAAAAGTCCCATAAAATACAATCATAAGGCAGACAGACAGACAGACTGGCCCTGCTATACGCGAACCTGACAGGTTTTTCGTAGCGAGTCCCATATTCTGAAACACTTCTGTGCCGCACCTCCACTGCTTTCAAAGGGCTTTACCTGAAGTGACAGGTTTTTATAGGTGATTTTTTTTTTCTTTTTATGGTTCTAGTGCAAGATTAACAAGATTTCTACGTTATAAACAGGAGAAACACTCTTGAGAAATAATCGCGATGAGAGAGCAGAACGTTTTTGAATACAGACCCGACACGGAGTGTAAAAGAACATTTCTCGAGCTTACCATTTATAAGATACGTTTTCAATTGTCCTGCAAAGCATCAGTGTACTGTACAGTTGTACCATTCACGTATTTTTTTTTATGAAGATTTAATGGGTGATGTTGCATATTTCCCTATTTTGAAAAAAAAAAAAATATTGATCTTGAAAGATTTTTTAGAGCACATCTTGAATTTTTTTTCCCAAACGCTGGCAGCACTGGTCTTAGTTCAGCCAGGCTCGGGGCTGTATATGGTGGCTCCGTCCTACCTTATTATACAGCTTTATCTTATTAATATACGGCAGCCTGTCTACAACTGAGTTTCATTTACATTTTTTGGAAACACCTGGACAATAATACTACATAGTGCCCCAGTGTAGTGATATACAAGCAGTCGCGAATCAGCCTCCTCCCACACCCTAACCACACAAAAGCTGAGAGATAGACACAGGAAAGTAGACAAAGCAGAGATGTAACCTAAGAAGGAAAGGAAGCAAGAGAGAAAATACAAAGAACGAAGAGAAAGTCAAGGGAATAATGAAGAGGCGTCACGAGTGTGTATAACTTATCCGGACTATCGACTTGGTGTAAACAGGAACTCAAGTTTTAATCTTTAATACAACTCGTCGCGTCGTTATTCATTAAAATTAATGTTAAGTTCAGCGTTGTTCGTTTCTTCTAGGCGACGATGTGGCTTTGGTTTGGCGGGCTGGTGAGGTTTAGGTGTTCTGGCAGGATTGGAAAGAAGAGGAATAAGCTAGCAGTAAACTTCTGAAGTGATTGATTAACTATTAGTGGAAGTAAACACCAATATGATTGTTCAGCAAGGCCTCTAGAAATTAATATCTCAAAATACAAATTTCTTATGCCCTTTACCGAATTATTAACTCATATAAACAGTATCATAATTATTCCAATGCAAAGCATTTAAAAATGTATATCCGATGGAAGCTTTATCTTGCATTTTTTATGAGTATAACCTTTTCATTCATTTGCTCGTCCCTAACGTCATCCAATTTCCCCGCAAAATTTTCTTGACCCTCGACGGTCATTACTCGCTCGCCCAGCAGTGCCAAATAAAAGCAAGGCTCGGGAGTTAGCAAGATTACATTCGAGCGTAGCGGAGTCATCCAAAGGTACCTCTATCTCTCAGTATCACGTCACAGATTCCCTTACCTACTATTGCTTACTTACTACCCCAAAGTATTGCCACCTCTCATTCCGAGGCTCCTATCATACCCTCAACATGGCTCCTTCCCTCTCTCCCGGCAACTGGCACTTGCCTTGCTTCGCCAAAAACGTTTGCTTTATCGTGTCAACATTGAACAAAAGCATTGTTTTCTGAATTATATAAAAGAAACGCAGATAATAAATTCATAAACTAAGAGTGTAAAATTTTGTGTTACAATAACTTGTTCCTAGAAAGGTGCGACGTGGTTGCATACATACATAAATACACACATACGCAGGATGAACTGAGTCACACTACCTCCTTTACTACCCTCTGTTACTATTGGTGTTTCTGTTGTTTCTGCGAGATCAAGCAAGCAACTAAGATCTCCGCATCCCAATCTGCACACTTCTCACAACCTCTGTCCATCTCTTTCTTCATTTCCTTGCGGTTGCTCTCCAACGAGATAGGAAATCCACAATCTTTCCGCGCCGCTGATACCCAACAAAGTACACAGAACCATGTTACATAGGTAAAGGAAGTAGTAACAGTGGTAGTAGTAGTAGTAGTAGTAGTAGTAGTAGTAGTAGTAGTAGTAGTAGTAGTAGTAGTAGTAGAAATGATAATAATAATAATAATAATAATAATAATAATAATAATAACAGGATGCAACGTGCCCAGCTGAAGCAGAAGATTGATGGATATTAAGGCACCGCAATACTGAAGCAGAACAAAGATGCTTTGATTGACACTTTGGTTGGTCCCTTCCAGATAACGCTGAGATAATAACGGCCATCGTATCTTCTGATAGTGCCATCAATCGGAGGCTACGTGAGTGGCAAGCCTAAAGTAATGAACAAGTGGTTATTGAATAGCAGCAGCTTTTTCTTGAAGTAGTCAACAGAAAAGGGAGATGTTAAATTCAAATTTGAATTAAAATTCGTTTTTTTTTTTTTTTTTTTTTTTCCACTGGGTAGTGTTTGTTGGTAGACAAAACTACGCGTCTTACCTAGGCTGCAAAATATACCATTAGATTTAACTAATAATAAAACTTAAATAAAATTTCAAAGTATACTAATGATGAAACGGTAGTGATGTTAAAACAATAACAATATATAAAAAAAAATAAAATATCAACGATAAAATGTTACATTTATGGCTAAAATATTAGTATTCATTAATATCAAACGTAAGATACGTTATCTTAAAAGTTTACGTAAAATACTAGTTAGACCTAAAAACCAACTGCATTATAGACATTAAGGAGTAAAACACATTAAAAATTAGCAATTCAAATTTAAAAACAGAGTGTTTAGTGATTACTTAACTTCCAGAGTGGAGCACATTCTGACTCTTCCCTTTTGCAGAGATCTCCATTCTTGGAGACTTCAATGTTCACCACCAGCTTCGGCTTTCCTCTCCCTTCACTGACCATTCTGGTGAACTAGCCTTCAACCCAAAGTTAGGTCGCGAGATCAATTTTGATGGGTCGCAGGGACACAGGAACATTATCATGCTTTCAGTGTTTCAGTGTATTTCAGTTACTTAATTGAATTATTCTTCTTTAACCACAAATTACTTTTGTTATGTATGTTCATCTTCCCACCACCTCCCTCCTCCTGGGCCCCACGTAATGGTGTCTTTGACAGGAATGACTCCTGTATCAAACGCGTATGTTGGACTGGCAGTGGGCCCATGCAGGCTCGTGCCCGGTGTCTATTTTCCACCGACCGCAGGCGAGGGAGGTAGTGCCGTTTGCAGTCATGTGTGTGTGTGTGTGTGTGTGTAATTATATAATATCTTGCTTCATATACTACTTACTATATTTACTAACTAATAATAATAATAATAATCTTTCGTTATTATTGGTTTATTCTACAACGTCATCACATATGAACCAATCATGGGTCGCGAAGGAATGAAATGTTCCAAATAGGGTCGCTCATGAAAAAGTTTGAGAACCACTGATCTAGAGCAACTGGTGCAACACCCTACTCGTATTCCTGACCGCCTTGGAGATACGCCCAATATTCTTGACCTTTTCCTGATATCTAATCCTGCTTATGCTGTCACCCTCTCTTCTCCGTTAGGCTCCTCCGATCACAATCTCATATCTGTACCTTGTCCTATCGCTCCAATCCCTCCTCAGGATCCCCCTAAGCGAAGGTGCCTCTGGCATTTTGCATCTGCTAGTTGGGGGGACATGAGGAGGTATTTTGCTGATTTCCCTTGGAATGACTACTGCTTCCGTGTCAGAGACCCGTCTTTGTGTGCCGAGCGCATAACAGAGGTGATAGTCTGGCATGGAGGCGTACATTCCTCACTTTTTCTCGACCTAAACCTTCCAAACCTTGGTTTAACAGCTTGTTCTCGTGTTATACATGATAGAGAGATGGCCCACAAAAGGTACTTAAGCCTTCCATCACCAGGATCTCATGCACTTTATAGTTCTGCCCGGAACCATGCCAAGTCTGTTCTCCAACTAGCCGCCAAAAACTCCTTTATTAACATAAAGTGTCAAAATCTTCCAAGATCTAACTCCCCTCGTGACTTCTGAAATCTAGCCAAAAATATCTCCAATAATTTTGCTTTCTTTTTTCCCTCCTTTATTTCAACCAGATGGCACCACTGCTATCACATCTATTTCTAAAGCTGAGCTCTTCGCTCAAACCTTTGCTAAAAACTCTACCTTGGACGATTCTGAGCTTCTTCCTCCCTCTCCTCCACTGTCTGATTACTTCATGCTACCCATTAAAATTCTTCGCAATCATGTTTTCCATGCCCTCGCTGGCCTAAACCCTCAGAAGGCTTATGAACCTGATGGGATCCCTCCTATTGTTCTCCGAAACTGTGCCTCCGTGCTTGCACCTTGCCTAGTCAAACTCTTTCAGCTCTGTCTGTCAACATCTACCTTTCCTCCTTGCTGGAAGTTTGCCTACATTCAACCTGTTCCTAAAAAGGATAACCGTTCTAAATCCTCAAACTACCGTCTTATTACTTTAATTTCCTGCCTATCTAAATTTTTTTAATCTATCCTCAACAGGAAGATTCTTAAACATCTATCACTTCACAATCTTCTATCTGATCGCCAGTATGGTTTCCGTCAAGGCCGCTCTACTGGTGATCTTCTGGCTTTCCTTATTGAGTCTTGGTCATCCTCATTTAGAGATTTTGGTGAAACTTTTGCTGTTGCCTTGGATAGATCAAAAGCTTTTGATAGAGTCTGGCACAAAGCTTTGATTTCCAAACTACCCTCCTACGGCTTCTATCCTTCTCTCTGTAACTTCATCTCAAGTTTCCTTTCTGACCGTTCTTTTGCTGCTGTGGTAGACGGCCACTGTTCTTTTTTCTAAATCTATTAACAGTGGTGTTCCTTAAGGCTCTGTCCTGTCACCCACTCTTTTATTATTCACCAGTGACCTTCTAAACCAAACTTCTTGCCCTATCCAGTCATACGCTGATAATACCACCCTGCACTTTTCCACGTCTTTTCATAGTCGTCCAATCCTTCAGGAAGTAAACTTTTTACGCAGGGAAGCCACAGAACGCCTGACTTCTGATCTGATCTTTCTAAAATTTCTGAATGGGGCAGAGCAAACTTCGTATTCAATTCCTCCATCTATCAACTCGACACAACCTTCCAGACTACTATCCCCTCTTCTTCAATGACACTCAATTGTCTCACTCTTCTACACTGAACATCCTCGGTCTGTCCTTTACTTATAATCTGAACTGGAAACTTCACAACTCATCTCTAGCTAAAACAGCTTCTATGAAGTTAGGTGTTCTGAGACATCTCCGCCAGTTTTCCTCATCCCCCAAGCTGCTAACTCTGTACAAAGGCCTTATCCGTCCATGTATGGAGTATGCTTCACAGGTCTGGGGGGTTCCACTCATACTGCTCTTCTAGACAGGGTGGAATCAAAAGCTTTTCATCTCATCAACTCCTTTCCTCTAACTGACTGTCTTCAGCCTCTCTCTCATCGCCGTAGTGTTGCATCTCTAGCTGTCTTCTACCGCTATTTTCATGCTAACTGCTCTTCTGATCTTGCATACCTCCCCTTCTCATAATACAGACCACCATATACTAGCACTCCATAAATCATGACTCCAGGATTTTTTTTTTTTTTTCTTTTCTTCAGAAAATATCCAGACCAACCAGCTGACATCATTCAAGCTGAACTGAAGAGAATCCGATGAGTAGCTTTGTCGGCTAGACAGAATCCACAGACTCACGATAACCTCTGTTTGCAAGTAGGCTTTTTTTTTTTTTCCGTGTAATTGAGCCATGTAGGTATAATGGAATGAGGCTCCTTCCCTCACGGTTACCATCCCTCACGGTTAGCATCCAACCAAGGGAAGCCAGTGGGAGGAGCTTATCGAATCTGTGGGCGGAGCTTACGATCAGCAGATGGACCCAAAACATCCCAGTTTCCCGGTTTGAACTATGGGAATTTACCACTTCTTTTTGCATACTAGACAAATAATAAGAATAGATGGTACATTATACTCGTAGTTTCCTACATATATTATGTAGACGTATCATCAATGGCATTTATGCCAAATAACCACAATATCCAAAGAAATACAGCAGACTTTTCTAGGACAAATGGTAGTAAGAATACAGTAAAATCCCTTTCATCCGGCATTCGAGTATCCGGCAGCTTCAAGTATCCGGCACATTTTTCCCCGAGCCTTAAAATCAATAAAAAAAATCAATGTGTACTCATAAAATCGATTAAAATTCCCACGCGAGGCATACTTTGTCCCCTCGCCACCAGAGCGCACTGCTTCGCGCCACCCGCGGCCCACTGCACTGTGTTTACTCAGAGACTCAGTCCCGCGTGTGCACTGTTTATCGCCTGACACCTTCATCATGCCTAAAGTTGTAGAAAAGAGGAAGCGTGTTGTGCTTACACTTAAGCAGCTGATCAGATCAGCTGCTGATTAAGATCAGCTGATCTTTGTTATGGTAAGATGCGTGAGTGTAGGGTGGTGATTGTGGACATAATTTCACTTCTATTCAAGTATCCGGCAATATTCAAGTATCCGGCATGTCGGTGGTCCCGTTGATGCCGGATAAGAGGGATTTTACTGTATTTTTTTTATTGTTTATTGTATGACAAGACACAAACAGTAAAACAAAAATTCAATAATTAGATGCCTTTTAAGTGTACAGTGACATGATATCACACATAATTCTAAGTAAGTGCTATTCAACCTTTATTAAGAGAGAGAGAGAGAGAGAGAGAGAGAGAGAGAGAGAGAGAGAGAGAGAGAGAGAGAGAGAGATGAAATTTCATATAAAGTCAATAAGCAATATGCAAATATATAATTATTCTATCTGTAATCAATATGGGTTGTGATAGTATACCAAGAAAAATCACCCTTCAGGCCATCTTTCACCTGATATGTAGTTTATTTCTTCTCCTTTTATCTATATGCACATGTGGTAATGATTTCGTTCACCCATATGTTCATCCCAAAGGCAGCTTCCAAGTCTCGTCCGCTTAAATTGAAAAATATTGTAGGGTCTGATTTGTATGTATAATTTGCCGTCTAAATCTTGGTGGCACGCCACAACATCACTATTACAGTCTTTTGTAGTCAGAGATGTGGTAGGCGACCTGGAAGCATCAGCAGAAAATAGGAAATGAGGAGCAGTATACCTTCGTTTCTCTTTATTTTCAATGCTCAGCTGGTAGGAGACACAGCTAATAGCGTGCAGACTCACATTAGTGACGTCATGTTGGCTCCTTCCATACTACTCTCATGGATAGAACCTCTTCCAAGCTAGTGAACATGCAAATTTGAGGAAGAAGTTACCATTTATATTTGGTACAGAGTTATCAGTACAGTATATAGGAAAAGATGTGGAAAATGTTCAGTATATTCTATGTGGCATTTCAAGAGCATATTGAGAAAAATATTTGTTTTTATTTTGACCAGCACAATAACATTTTTCATGTATGGATAAATACTAAACTTCTAGCTACAGTTAACGTGTCACAAAATCTGATTGTACTTACTCTTATTCCATTCTTGTAATTGCTAGGCTGGCTATGTCTTGTTAGATTAAGATACAGTGAACATTAACATATGTAGTAATCTGGCTTATGACAGGATATGATGGTACATTAATTTCACTCCAAATTTACTTTTGAAATGGGAAACATCTCGATTTATTTTGTGTCGAAGTCTTCATTTTAGGAAGTTTCAATGTTCACTATCAGCTTTAACCAAAATCTTTAAATGAATGGGGTAAACTGTATGCGTATTATTGATTCCCTAAAAAAACTCAATCTCTTCATCTATGTATTTATTATAACATGCCAGATTATCAATCCCTCCTATTCGAAGACACAACTTTGTACCACGTCCACAATGAACATTCTTGGGTTCTCCCTTCCAAATACATCGGTTGTAAAATTTTCATTTCAATTCTTGTTAATTCAATGTCCGGGATGTTAAGTCTTCAATGTAATGTACGACATTTTTTTTTTTTCTTTCTCCCAGATGAATACTTTATACAGGGTCGGGATCTCTTCATAATATGAAATGGACTTCATGTGGGGATGCTCAAATTGCACTGCTTTATTAAATTCCTCTTTTTCGGTGCATTGATCTAACGTGGGTAAACTCAACTAAAGAAATAAAAGGGGAAAAGCTCACGTTCTCAGTAAATCATGCATGTTATCTATATATTATTATTTATTTATGTGCTTTTGTTTACTTAGGATCTGCCATATTGCATGAAACAATAATACGAAAACAACGTAGAAATTACATCAAGTATGAAAATGTTGCATGAACTTGAGTGAGTGCTTAATTTTATCATCATTTTCAGGAACTATTTCCCTGTTTTTCATTTCCTTGATAAACAGATAAGACAATACTGACATAATGCTGCGCCGCAAATGTTACGTGCCACCTGACATTGTGTGTGTGTGTGTGTGTGTGTGTGTGTGTGTGTGTGTGTGTGTGTGTGTGTGTGTGTGTGTGTGTGTGTGCGCGCGCGCGCGCGCGCGTGCGTGCGTGCGCGCGCGCGTGTTTCTTTGCAATGATCCCACTACGAATTTACGAATAAATGCTTTACATTTCTTCATGTCCCTGAGATATACTGTATGAAAATAGTACATCATTGTGTTCTGGTGGTGTGTCAAAATTCCACGTACAAGTTAAACAATCGCCAAGTTAATTCCTGTGGTGTAATTCACCATCTTGAGAGTAACGTGAATAGCGACGCAGATCGGCGAAGCAGTGAGATGGAGTGTTCATATGGTCAGGATGACGATGCCGGTAATGTGGTCGTGACGACAGTGTCGTTGAACGGTAGTATGTCCGAGTCGATGATGTGATTGGAGCGATAATTTGAAAGAAAGAAAAAAAAAATTAGTGATACAGAGCAATGCGACAAAGAAGCATAGATGATACAGCAATGCAACAAAGAAACATAAATAACAACAAAACCAAGCACAACACACACACACACGCACACACACACATACGTGTCAGAGTGCAGTACCAGCCGCGAGAGTTTAGTTACCGGCGTGTGAACAACTCCAGCAGTAGCGCGGTTCCGCCGGCCACCCAGGCAAGGACCAGGATGTAAAACACCCCTTGGAGGTGCTTCATGGTGAGGGGAGGAGTAGATCCGCCCTCCTTTCCATCGCTACCTCCGTCACCCAGTTTTGCCATCTCTTCCTAATAAATATTCCTAAAGGTGATGCAAAGATTCTGAAGCAACACAGACTACAGGCATTTTGACACATAAGTTGCATGCAATAAAGGCAATACCACTGAAATATATCAATGTAAGAAATAGTTTCATCCTATCAGTTTTGTGAAACGCAAAGTTTGCCTAATCGTCTAGTGCGAGGGAGCAAATCTCACTTAGGCAGAATTTTTTTTTTTTTTTTTTTTTAGCTCGACAACCGATTCCTTGTTCAACTTTATTTTATTTTGTTTTATTTTCATTTATCTCTTTATTTTCCTCCGCATGGAATGTGAGGCAGCGATTAAAATTTTAAAAATGCAACTAGCAAACAAGAAAATGTTTAGAGAAATCTCTGTCACAAAGCTGCCACTCCACACCATGTCTCAGGCAAGCATTACGGTCAAGAATAGGACGTAACGCTTTGTCAGTGTTGTTCCCCATGTGAAACAAATGGTTGAGGTAAGAAAGATTTGGCAAAAAAAACGTGTCCCTAATGGCGTCCCTTACTTTGTACCAGTGCTGATAGAGTCCACCCTCCACCAAGCGCTGGAAATTTTCGTCAAACTTGTGCTTCCAGGACGTATGCCTCCTAAAGAAACAATGGAGGGAGCCGGAGAACAGCGGCTCCTCAACTACATACCAGCTGGATGACTGGAGAGAGAGAGAGAGAGAGAGAGAGAGAGAGAGAGAGAGAGAGAGAGAGAGTTGTCATTAAGATAAATTACATTGTAGTACAGCATCAAAGCAAGATAATGATGGTGTTTACCTTATGATGAGATGCCAACATTAATCTAGCAATATAAGTCAACTCCACCAAGGCGTGTGTGCCAGCCTGCATGGCCTGTACCACGTCCTGCTGCCGCGCAAAAAGGTCACCCTTGCGGTAGAGGCTGTTGGTTGGCTGCCTGATGAGGATCGCCGTCGTATCTCCGATGTCGTGTTTGGCTATCCTGAGGAGGCAGGGCAGCGTCAGCTAAACCTTTTCTGCCAGGACTATTTTTAAGTTCTTGGTTTCCAAACTGGGGGACACATCTCCCCCGGAGGGATGTTACTGATTACAAGGCGGTGTGAATCCGCCTGTCAAAAAATTGCAAGAATAAACACACACACACACACACACACACACACACACACACACACACACACACACACACACACACACACATGGAGGAGTCAATAGACACCTGCCTAAACAATAATTACTTCCTGTGAGGTTTGAAGTACTGGATCAGGGGGTGCTGTGAACATATCATTAATCAAGCTGTGTCTTCACTGAACGTTTCCCTTTGAGTTTCAAAACAAAGAGGCAGTCACAGCCTGCCCTATAAAGACAACTCTCTTCCTTAACACAAAACTACATGCACCTAATTACACACACATCCTTCACTCAAAATTCCAAATTAATATAGCGACAGTCCTATACCAGCTTCGGAGTCCCCATCTGGGTAGGGGAGCACAAATGTTCCCAGACATTTGTGGTATCGACCCTAAGTGTCTTGACACCCCCTTTCAACTTTTCTTCATTAACTTCTGCAACATTCACAGTCTTAGATCTAATTTTCAATCTGTAGAATACCACCTCTCCTCTACCAAACCTCATCTTTTCCTCACTGAAACATAGATGTCTGAGGCAACTGACAGTAGCCCCTTTTCTATTCCCTCCCACGCACTTTCTCTATCCTCTTTTTGAAAGTTAGATGTTGCGTCTATGTATACAATGACTCTTGAATCTTCCGAGTTTTCCATCATCTGGCTATGACTACAGTCACTCTCAAACTAAATTTATTTGTGATGTATACCTCTCACCTAACTCCTCCAACTACAAGAAATTCTTAGATACCTTAATTTCCAAAGTGGAGCACCTTCTGACTCTCTTCCCTTTTTTTACAGAGATCTCCATTCTTGGAGACTTCATGTTCAGCTTTAGCTTTCCTTTCCCTTCACTGACCATCCTGGTGAATTAACCTTTAATTTTTGCTATCATCCACGACCTAGAGCAACTGGTGCAACACCCTACTCGTATTCCTGACCGTCTTAGAGATACACCCAACATTCTTGACCTTTTCCTAACCTCTAATCCTTCTGCTTACGCTGTCACCCTATCTTCTCCATTGGACACCTCCAATCACAATATCATATCTGCATTTTGTCCTATCGCTCCTATCCCTCCTCAGAATCCCCCAAAGGGGAGGTGCATCTGGCGTTTTGCCTCTGTTATTTGGGGACCTGAGGAGGTATGATGATGATTTTCCTTGGAATGATTACTGCTTCTGTTTGTTCAACGTCTCTGTGCGCTCAGTGCATAACAGAAGTGATAGTGTCTGGCATGGAGCCGTACATTCCTCACTCTTTCTCTCGACCTAAACCTTCCAAACTTGGTTTAACACAGCCTGTTCTCGTGCTATACATGATAGAGAGGTGGCCCACCTGAATCTCATGTGCTTTATATTTCTGCTCAGAATCATGCCAAGTGTTCTCCAACTAGCCAAAACTCTTTCATTAATAGAAAATCTTTCAAGATCTAACTCCTCTCATGATTTCTAGCACCTAGCCAAAGACATCTCTGATAACTTTTTTTGGTTCATCTTTTCCTCCTTTATTTCAACCTGATGGCACCACTGCCATCCCATTTATTTCTAAAGCTGAAATTTTCACTCCTACCTTAGCAAAAAACTCTACCTTGGATGATTCAGGGCTTGTTCCTCCTTCTCCTCTACCATCTCAGTACTTCAAGCTACCCATAAAGATCCTTCGCAGTCATGTTTTCCATCCCCTCGCTGGCCTGAACCCTCGGAATGCTTATGGAGCTAAAGGGGTCCCTCCTGTTGTTCTCCGAAGCTGTGCCTCCGTGCTTGCACCTTGCCCAGTCAAACTCTTTTAACTCTACCTTTAACATTTTTTTTACTTAAAATATCAATATCTTTAGCGCTAGTATCGAAATTTGGTATTTGTCGATTTATCGGTTATCGGGCGATGAATTTATCGCCAGTTATCGATTAATTATTGGTTATCGCCAATAAGGTTATCGCTGTTTATCGGTTATCGTTTTTTTTCCGTTATCGCGTCCAGCTATGTTTATCCTGAAATTCTTGACTACCGTTTTCTACTGCTCGGGGAGCGGGAACTCAGTGGACCTTTTTTTATTTTATTGCAGTTTTATTGCCCTTGGCCGGTGTCCTTCCTACACACACACAACACACACACACACAGACACACAGAATTATACTTTATATCTTAATATAAGTGAACGTGAGGATTTCTTGAAGTTAAAGGGGTACGTCATGGAAAAAACAGTATGAGAACCACTGGGAGTAGGTACTGTAGCTGTAAAGCACATGCCACGTGTCGAGAACAAGGTTTGTAAAGAACGTGAAATTGTCATTGTCTCTTGGTAGAGGTAAAACCAGTGTTGCAATACCTGAAGGTACTGTCGGTAAGTTCCTGCAGGGTGTAGAGTCGCCGCGGATAAGCAGGACGAGTGAAAATGCCCACCAAGTTGCAGGTGTAGGCGGCAGTGACGACCAGACAACAGAGCAGCCACACGGCCAGGAAAACCCGCTTCCAGAGTGGCAGCAGAAGGGCGGGGGCACTCTGATTTACCAGACCGCAATGCAGTTCTATCAACACGCCCATCACCCCGCGCCTCTCCGAGCTCCGAGGATTTGCTGTTCTCTCCTATGGAATGAACGTGGATACTTAAGGTCAACACACATTTTGCCTTGGATGTGAGGTTCAAATCCCTGCTTTCTTGTAAACACGTTACTTACCAGCATCAGACAGGAGCATACTGCCAACGCGAAGCAAAATGCAATGGTTGTCCACACTCCTACAGTGAAAGGGCGCAGAAGATTCAGGGACATCGGGAGAGGGGGCGGCGTCAACAAAAAGGCTCCCACCTTGCTAAATCCCCAGTATGACGAAGGATCAAAGTCTTTGTACCGTTCTGGAGTCAGATAAAAGGTATTAATAGAAAAGTTTTTCTCCTTCTTTAATATCATTCCTAGAATCCCTGCCCAGGAGCCATTTAGCTTCCCTCCGTACACTGGTTCCGGTGGCTTGACTGTCAAGGTGTAGCTGAAGTTCAGGAGTGAAGATACAGCCTCTAAGGCTCTAATACTAATCCCAGTACCTTGAAGAGAATTTGTGTTTTTGTGATACAGGTACGGGTAATCTACCATCCATGTTGCCAGTTGAAAAGTATATCCTTCGAAGGACGGGAACCTGTCCGGGAAAAGTGCCTCCCAGTTACTGAAAGACTCATGCTCCCACGGGCCGAGGAGTTGAACGCCACTAGAGGAAAAAGGCAGCATAGTGTACACACCTAGGGCGTCGGGACCTCGCTCCGCCTCGGCAGAGAGGTGGCCGATGAGTGCTAGCTTCTCCACATTGCTCACCGCCTCGTCCCTCAAGACCTCGGTGCCGGGGAGTGATCCCAAACTGAAGAAAAGCAGGTGGCGGGGCTTCCATAGTATCCACAGTGCCTTAAGCAGTTCGGGCCGCGGCGTGAGCCACAACACTACGTGCAGCATAGCAGGGGAGCCGTAAGACAGCGCCGCCGATGCCGTCTCTTGTCTCGGCCACCGCCCTTGGCTGTGGTTTAGGCCTAGACTTAAAGTAAAGTGAGGTGTGCGCCGTACCGCCTCCACACCTAGGACTGCTTGCCGCACGTCTGCTGGAAGAGCGGTATCCAGGTGAAGTGCCAGCGGCTTCCCGTGAGCGGGCCCTGACACCACTTCACTTAATACATGAAGGTGCCTCTCGTGCTGTCGACTGGCGATGGCAGCTGTACTGCAACTTCTCACAAGAATAACTTGAAAGAGACTGCTTGATAGCATTACAGCTACTATTTTTACCATGTCTAGTTTGATGCAATATATGTGAAGAGTAGTAGAAATGGGCGGCCTCAGCAGTGAGAGCCTTTCACACCCGCTTACACTGCAAGTGACGCGCAAACTTCTTCGTCTCCTGAATAAGTAGAACAGAACCACTTTATTATTTCATGTTACTTGGTAATAAATTTATGTGATGAGATAAGTTATTACGTTGTACAAAATTGCACATTACTTACGTCCTGAATAAATATACCTAACGTATAATAATAAACACCGGACACGCACGTACTCAGGAACACCGTTATGAGGATTATAGCATTTGCAGTTACTCTTTGTTCAGTGAAAGAAAAAGTGTGTGTGTGTGTGTGTGTGTGTGTGTGTATGTGTGTGTGTGTGTGTGTGTGTGTGTGTGTGTATGTGTGTGTCATCACAACAGTCAACATACCTGACTGTTTGCTGTGTCGGCCAAATGTTCGTCGTATCGCCTCAGAGTGAGTCATAACTCAGCCGTGGTCGCTCAATGATGGCCTTATATATATATATATATATATATATATATATATATATATATATATATATATATATATATATATATATATATATATATATATATATATATATATATATATATATATATATATATATATATATATATATATATATATATATATATATATTAAATCAAGTCATTCAATAATGTGTGTACTTGAGAAAATTAATGTTAAGCCACTTTTAGGTGTCCTTCACACACACACACACACACACACACACACACACACACACACACACACACACACACACACACACATATTTATATAGCATGGGTGCTATAGGCACCCATGCCTATAGCAGCTCCCGACGACGCCCGCGCCCACGCCGCCCATAATTACGCCCCCGGCGTGACCCCTCCTGTGGCCTGTGGCCAGGCGAGGCCTGGCCACAGGCCTCGCCACCCACTTACGTCATTCACGGCCACGAGCAGGACAGTGCCTGTCCTGATGAAAGTACAAATGCACCCGTGGACATAGATGTACCCGAACTAAGGGTGTGTGCACAGAGAAAGCAGGTTACCAGCGCGCTGGTTTCCAGCGCCAACCCGCACCGGGAACCAGCGCGATAGGGTGTTCACAGAGGACGCAGGTAACCAGTTTCGACCCGCTCGGTGAGCGACACGGACAGAGGCAGTACTCGTATCTGTCATCAATGTACAAGATGTCGAGCTCATCGTCTGACGATGACTTCATGCTGCTTGATAGTGTTCATACAAAAGTCAAGAGAAAAAGAAGAGCAGTACATGAAATAAACTACAAGAGAGAAGAGTTTGGAGAATATCATCATCTTTTCAGTGATCTGAAAAGGGACAACGCAAGATTTTTTGAATACACAAGGATGACACAAGAGACATTCAACTACATTCTCAAGAAAGTTGAACATCGTCTTGTGAAGACATGGTGTAATTGGCATGAGCAACCCATTCAACCTGAAGAAAGACTTGTCATTACTATCAGGTGAGCGAAATTCTGATGCTAAAATCAATTTCATATTACTTTATTAATAAGATGATAATCATAGATGGTATAGGGAACAAATAACTTTTATTTGAATTTTACAGTTTATAACGTATGGTACTGATAAACACAACACTGAACAAAGTAAAGATACATATATCATAAATCCTAATAACAAAACGATTACATAAAATAAGCATTTCTCCTAGTACAGACATATATGTGATACTAAGAATGTTAGTGTACTACATAGGTTGTAAAGTCATATCTGTGGTATGAACTTGAGACTCTATAGGAGAGTGGGCATATGAGTGAGGAGACACCTGTGGGGTATAAGCAGAAGCTGAGGAAGAGGAATCATGGGTATATGGAAGGGGAGATATGGCAGGCACTGGATATGCAAATTGTTGTACAAGTTCTTGTAGGCGGCTTCTAAATGTCAGCTTCTGCACAGCAGGAATTCTTTTGACATGAGGTAACAAACTTTTGAAGAACATCAGATCCTCGTCATCTTCTTTGTCTTGCTTGCGATTTATTTTTTCTTTCAAGTACTGAATTTTTTGTTGTTCAATATCCAGGATGCTCTGGTTGAAGTCATCTGTTTTAGAGCGTTTGTTAGCTCCCTTTTTCTTCGGACGGGTGGCGGGTGAAATGAGCCATTGCTTTTCCATAACTTCATCTTCGCGTTCAAGAGCGTCTTTAGTGTGGGATACGCCTTCCTCTGTAGCCAAGGGGGGCTCCATGGTACTCATTTGGTATTCTATTTGAGGTGATTCTGGTAATGAGGTTTCAACAGTATCATTGGTTAGCACACCTGATAAATTTCCAGTTGAAGCTCTTGCTTTCACGACGTCTTTCAGGAAATGCAGTAATTTGAAATACTGCCACTTTGATGTGGGAGTGTCACCTGCGGCATCACCTGATCGAGCTGGTGGAATTTTCCCGAGCTCAACAGCAAATTGGTCTCTAAAGATAATTCCATTTTTTCTTTACCAGTGTCTCTGAAAAGACAAAAGATTTGGGAAGTGGTAAAGAAAAAGACTTGATAACAATACGTATTATGCTAATATGCCTACATACATACATCCTTCAAGACTGTATTCTATAGGCAAAGCGCACACACACATGCATACATTCACATTTTCAAGCCGCGCCAAGGCTAACAACAATGATTATTATAATTCATTACTCTTTATTGACATTGCTTATTATATTATTTGCAGGTATCTTGCCACAGGATCGTCGTTCCGTTCCCTTGCATTTTCGTTTAGGGTCGGAGTGACAACGGTGGGAAAGATTGTTTCAGAGACTGTTATCGCACTGTGGGAAGAACTACATGAGGAACACATGCCAGTACCAACAAAGGAGTCCTTCAAAATGATCGCTGAAGATTTCTACAGCATCTGGAATTTCCCTAACTGTTTAGGCTCAATTGATGGAAAACATATCCGTGTTCAGTGTCCCCAAAATTCAGGATCAATGTACTTTAACTACAAAAAGTTTTTTTCCATTGTCCTTCAAGCTGTTGCAGATGCACACTACAAGTTCATTGCTGTTGATGTAGGAGGCTTTTGGAAAGCAAAGTGATGGTGGTACGCTCCAAGCCTCTGATCTGTACAGTGTCTTGACAAAGGGAAAACTAGAAATTCCTGAACCTTCTTACCTACCAAATACAAATGTCAAAGCTCCGTATGTGTTTGTGGGGGATGAAGCCTATCCACTTTTACCTTTCCTACTAAAACCGTATGGTGGACGTAATTTGACTATTGAAGATACCACCTTCAACCAACGTTTATCCAGGTGTAGGAAGACTGTTGAGTGTGCTTTTGGCATGTTATACAGCAAATGGCGTTTACTGTCAAAGTGTGTAGAAACTAAAGTTGATTTGATTGACAACATTGTAAAATGTATTTGTGCTCTGCATAACACAATCATAGATAAAGAGGGCGTTGAACAACATCTAACTGAGACTGCTGTCTCAACTCTTCAGCAAAATGATCATATGTATTGTCGGGGAAGACCGTCAAACGAAGCTGTGAATGTTAGGGAAATCTTTAAATCTTTCTTATTGAAGTATCCTTTAGTATACAAGGACCAAACAAAGCAGTAAACCATGTTTAAGATAACAGAGTTTCACTAGCTGTGTTTTTGCTACTTAACTAATCTTATAACTCCTGTACTGTCCATAGTAAAAAAATAAAGATAAAATGGTTCATAAGTTTTAAATATTCGTTTCACTGACCTCTATAACTTACTGCACTAATTTCGACAAAACATCTTTCTTTTATTACCCTGCAACTATTAAATATCATACAGAGGACTACACACACACACACACACACACTAATAATAATAATAATAATTATTATTATTATTATTATTATTATTATTATTATTATTATAATAAAAATTTGCTTACCTTCACAGTTCAACTCCTGGCTGATTTCAGCCCACAGCCTATCCACAACATTCCTGTTAGCGTGGTGCTTATTCCATTTATTCCATACTGGCTGTCTCTCATACACCTTGGCTATCAGGAGCTCAACATCCATCCTTCTCTCCACTCAGTAGCGTCCACCCGCGCGGGTTGAGCAGGCAAGAATGATCGGAGCAAACAGGAAAGCGGGTTGAAGCAGGCTGCCGGCGCCGACACGCTCGAACCTGCTTCCTCTGTGCACGCCTACACTTGTTTATATGGTTTAATTCTTGGCGCGGGTCGGCGCCGGTTGCCCGCGCTGGCAAACCTGCTTTCTCTGTGCACACACCCTAAGAGAGACTAAAAACAGCATGATTAATGAACTTATGTTTAATCAGTTTTACCATTTCTAATATGCATTGAAAATTTACATGTAAATATTCTGGTGATCCTGAGTACTGAAGGAAGAGACGAGGGTACCAATAGTGCAGTTTCTGCGTAGACTCTGACTTATATTAAAGGTAAGTTTGAGGACTGCGATATATATACAGAGAGAGAGAGAGAGAGAGAGAGAGAGAGAGAGAGAGAGAGAGAGAGAGAGAGTTGCTTGTGTGTATCTCTTTCACATTTCCCTTGAAGGAAGAGCAGGAGATGCAAGGCGATGTATGATACTTGTGTAAATGGCCGATGATTCTGAGGAAAATGCGCAGAAAACAAATAAAGAAAAAAATAAATACTTCAGGGACTAGTCGTCGATGATCATGCCCTA
>NC_087160.1:7887500-7912500 GCF_035594125.1 Scylla paramamosain
AATAGAATATTATTTTACCATCAACCTTTGTTTTAAGCAGGATGGCCAGGAATAAGCTTGAACTGGTGGTTAAGGACCATGGCATGTATTAAGCCATAACACTGTAGCCATTGCAGAGATTTAGATTGGTATGGCAGAAAAGATGGCTTGTGAGAATGTGACAGTGATGGTTCCATCCTATTACAAGGACAGAATGGGATTAAGGACAACTTTTGATAGGGCACTAAAGGCAAAAATAATTTATTTAAATAGTGAAAAAGGAAAGGCTCACTCTAACCTAAATAAGAAAACAATTTTTTGAGTATCCTTTATACAGGATATATGCACGGCACATTGCTCTGAAAAAAAATATATGAAGACATTTCTTTTTCAACATTATCAACCTTTGTTTTAATTCTCATAACACTTTTTATATAAGATAGTTAGTCATGGATGCCATAACACATCCCTGCCTCCAACCATTTTGAGCTTTAAAACTTTTATCAATTTCCTTGGTGCTTCATGGCATCCTACTGTGTCATTCAGTTAATATGCCAATGGTCCTTCTCAAAATCTGTGAGTGTTATAAACTTCCATTTTCATTTCACAGCCTTCATCTCTTTACATCTTTCCACATTTATCTGTCATGTCACTTCCTCTTGTTGCATAGGGACATTTACTTCCTTTCCTTTTATCCTTAACTTCCTTTCAATGTTGTTTTATTTGTTTATTTATTATTTAAATTTCTTTTCAGTATAGCTTACTTGTATTTTTCATCTAGTCATTTGAAGTTTTCATTTGCTTTCCTTTTTATCTCCTCAATATTACATCTGGAACATTTCTTTTTTTTTTTTTTTTTTTTTTTTTTGTTGGGGGGGGCGGTACATCTTTCTTCTTCCCCTTACTTTCCCACCTACCACCCATTCATCCGTTCTGTTCTTGTACAGTTTACCAATTTCTATGTTATTGGCAACAATATATAAACAAAAAATCTTAACATATGTATTTCCTTCATTCTTAAACAGTTTGTCACTTCTTATGTTACAGTCAACAATAATCTGGGAAAAAAAAGCAGCATAAGCATGTCCATTCTTATCCTCTCATTGTTCATCATAATCACTCTACTTTTCTTGAACCTTTACACATACATACTTAGACAGAGATAGGCATAGATGTATTTTGTGTATTTATCTATTCATTAATCTATTATCTTCTTATAATTCTACATGTCAATAATTTTAAGTTTGATTCATGGAGTATGGTGTTCAAATCCCTAAACCACATAGTTTTTTATATTTACATTTATCAGATGAACTTTTATAGTTTTATCTGTTACTGTTTGGTCAGTCAGTCCTTTTCCTCATTATCTGCTCTTCTTCTCTATGCACATATTCCTTATTTGCTCATCACCTCATCAGTTCTATGCTTTCATCATCCTTAATGAATAATAAGCAATAGTCCACTTTGATGGGATATTTATTTTATTTGAATAAATTTTCTTTGCTTGTTTGAAATTTGGATTTCCTAGCTGTATGTCCAAAAAATAGAATCTGAAAAAAAAGAAATGCACAAAAATTTGTTTTCTAATTCAGTCAATTTATATTTCATAGTCAGACTTATCACATATAAAAAAAATGTTTTATCTATATTCATCTCATGATTGTTCACTGCAGGGTGAAAAGAAAGTCCGGAAAATGTTGTTTGATTTGCGGCGTAGTTGGAATGACAAGTTACCTCCCAAGCTCTTGGTTACAATGGACCAGAGAGTAAGAATGATGGATCCTGCTTGGCCGGTCTTCCAGATGTGCCAGAAACCCAATCAGGTAGGTTCCTCTCAGTCGATCTTATTTTTCATGCTCATGTAATTGTATCAGTTGCCTATGAACATGTAAGTGTCTCCAATTCTGTTTTTGAGTTATGGAGATTGTAAATAAGCAAGGGTAATATGACAGTTCAACTAAATTTTCTTTCCATGGTGTGAGGCTGAAACTCAGTCATTATGTAACTGAAACTCCTTTACATGTATTATTGGACTGAGTTGCTGGGCTCTTCTGTTTGACAAACTTTGTCAAACAGCCCATTAGATTGAAATATTTTCATGCTCATGTCAAACAACAGTATCTAGTATGGGCATGGAAGCAGGTAGAGTATAAGTGTTTATGCAAGGAGGAATTGGTAGGCATCATCTATCCCTACTGCTTGGATTTCTCATTTACTGTGCTGTTTAGAATGCCATTTTGTATCTTAGTTTTCGTAAAACTAAGAGAAACAAGTTTCACTCATAAGGGAAACTTTCTCATATCATCTTCAGTAATATTGGGATGCCTAAAATTTATGAACTTTGTTTGGTCTTAAGAGACTGTTTTACAGTCAGTTCTTTTGAAATACCGTTTTCATTTCAGGAGTCATACCTGCCAGCCTCTACTAGCAGCAGTCCTGCCACTTCTTCACTAAATGGGAGCCCTCAAGAAATTAACACTCAGGAACATCCTTTTGAGTTAGTCTATGTTGGACACAAGAGACTTCCCTGGCCCCGTACCCCCAACTTGGAATCTTGGATTCCTCGTTTGCCACCACCTCCCGAACTTGATGCTCCTGGATGCTTCCCTACACCTAGAAGTACATCCTCTGGTGGTACACCAAGTAGTACATCCTCTGATGGTACACCAAGCAGTACATCCTCTGATGGCAAATCCCCTGATGGGGTCTTCATCCACGAAACTCTGAAATCCTCAAATGGGAATATTCTTCAGTCTTGTAGTCCTTTAGATTTTTCAAGCCTTTGTACCAAAGGAGCTGATAGGAAACGCAAGAGGTATCAAGAGGAGTCACATTCTCTCTCAATCAAGTGGCAGAGGAAAGAAGTAAGTGAGGGTGAATTTAGCAGGATATGTTTAAAATTGTTTCTAGGGAAAAATCTCTGTGCATCATTTCTGAATCATGGAAGTTTTGGTATATCCATTTTTTTTTTTTTTTTTTTTCATTAGGATAACTTGAAGCAAACATAAGGTCTTGTATAGTATAATTTATTCTATTTTTTGAGGTCTGACATCAAGAGAATGGGTATGACAGTTTCCACTTAAACCTATCTGTAGGTAGTCCTTGCCTCTTGTATTTTTTTTGCTTTATTTCCAGTTTGTAATACCAGTTATGATAACTTTAGGAGAGAAGGCCTACATCAGAATTTCATCCTTTTCTATTCAGATGCTTTATTCTTATGCATTTTTCCATCTTTTCTCTTGTACATTTCTGGAAGTGATACCCTCCTTTTAAAGGAGGCCTTTTTCACACAAAGCACATTGATCTGTGTCAGGTAGTTCAAGGAATGTATGCTTGAACCTTCTCTCCAACTTGCACCTAAAATATTTGGCCTTAAAGTGGTCTCTTACAAGTTTTAGTTCTATTCTCTATTGTTTACTTACTTTGTATAATACAGTACACCTTTTTTTTTTTTTTTCATCACCAGGCAGTAAAATAATAGTGGATTATGATTGTGGTGAAAAGTGTTAAAATTCAATAGAAAACTAAATGAGTTTGAGTTATAGATGTGTTATAAACATTTATACCACTTTCTGTCTTATGTTGATTTTTCACATTAGTGACATTCTACTATCAATAAAAATTATAGCATAGGATAGAAACAGTTACACTGCCACTCATCAAATGTTTAACTCCATATTCATTCAAACTAACAACACCTGATCCCAGCTTTCATTCCCTTTACTGCTAGTTGCACTTCCTCTTTCATGATCATAGATGAAATTCTCCAAACATATTAATTGTTTACTCTATTACTATTGCAACAATCTCTTGCTACCTGACTTCTTTGTTCAACAATCCCATAAGTTGCTCTACTTTTCTCTATACTTCATTATTCCCTACAGTCAATCTCTTGACATCCATTTTCTTTTCTAAAACATTTTCAAAATATCTATGTTTCCAACCTAAAATTTCATGTGTACTCAGTGCATATGTCTTTAGATATGCCACCTGGTACATTACAGAGCCAATTGCTTGCATCTTTAGATATGCCACATGGCATCTTACTCCTCCTTAAGGTAGTTTTCAACTACAGACATACTTCCTCACTCCATTATTGATTTTGTTTTCTCATCCCAACATCCATTCCTGCCATACCACACACCTCTTCTGCACAGCACTCTAATATAACTGTCTTTCTTCATCCATGTCATCATGATCTTTCCTTTCACTGCATCCCATGCACCATCCAACATCTCTTAATTCTTTTATAATTTTCTCTTTTGCCCAACTCACTCACTTGCAACGCTTCTTTGTTACACCAAACTTGCTTTGCTACCTTCCATCCAATATGCCTCCACCTTCTAAATTCAACACTTTATATTCCATTTTTGGACATGGCCATGTTGATAGCTTAAATGCCGGCTTGGACAAATAAATAGCACACCACCACGATCTTTTATTAGCAGTGTCTCATAATTTTTTTTTATTTATAGATTTTTTTATCTATACAAAATGGGCAAATCAGTGTGCTGATTGAGGATTCTGGTGTTCCAGATATCCTAAATTTGCCTCTAGACCTACTAGGGTCAACTGGGATTGACTAAGACTGTGAGTTGCAGCATCTGAAGATCTGCTTGGAATGCATGAATGTCCTTCTACTGATTGGTGTCCAGTCAAGTGTGTGACATATATGATAATGTACTACAGTGACTACAGTTTCATTATATTAGTAATATGGCATGAATCTGTGATATGATATAGTTGTTTAATTATTGTAGTATAAAATTATTTATTTTCTGGATTGAATTATGTACATTTTAAGCCATAATACTCCCTTAACTCTGTAGTTTCTTATCAAAGTTGCCACAATTTAAAATTTCATCCATCTGAAATAACTTAGTTTTATACATAAATCAAACTCCTGCACAGGCATGCAGAGATGTACTTTCATAAATGGAATGTAGCTGCATGAGAAGGTTCATGGTTTTATATATATATATATATATATATATATATATATATATATATATATATATATATATATATATATATATATATATATATATATATATATATATATATATATATATATATATATATAAAGGAAGTGTTAGAGAGGCACATATACAAGGAGTGTACTGCCATTGCATTTTCTGTACACTGACAAAACGGTGACCAAACGGAACTGAGCCTTTAGGCTATATCCCTTTAAGACAATCTCACAGTCCAGCAGATTTATATCATAAGCTTTAAGAAAATGTTGAACAAATTAGGAAATCTTTCTTTTTTCAACAAAATTAGATTTTCCATAAATAGTTAAAACATTTCAAATTAGATTTTAAGTGCCATACTGCATGTGATATTAATTTTTCTGTTGTTTTGGTTGTTACTTTGGGCTATACTAGTCAAGGTGTTATTCATTGTATAAATAGTTAGGCTTGAAACATGTTGAATCTTCAAAGAAAAAAGGATTCTGGTGGTTATATTGTAGTTATTGCACCTAGGGACAGGTTCTTTTATGAAAAGTGTAAATCTTGAATGTGAATGTTGAGTGCATATTTTTTTTTTTCTTTATTATCTTAAAATTATTACTAGTTATTCACCAATTAGATACTGATAAAAGCCTATTGGCTGTAAGTGTACCTGAAATATTTTTATTTAGTTATTCATTTTAAAGTGTAGTCAATAAGGATGTGAGGGGATGCTTTTCTGTGTAGTGCGCATGGTACCTTGTTTGTTGTCCCTCTGTGCCACTCTTTGTTGAAGGATATCATCTTAATCCCCCAACTTATTTATATGATTCTGATATTATTAGTTATAAGCTGATCAGTGCATGCTACGTACTTACTTTAGATACTGACTCAGGCTTATCAGCTGTACGTGTACCTGATAATGATTTACGCAAATTTTTTATTTTGTTTTATTTATACCACTTGTAACAAAGACACTTGTGAATATAGAAAATGAAAGATTTTAAGGTGTGGATCTATAACTTCTGGTTGTCATCTAGCCCTTGAATTTGTGGACTGTTACAGCTTCATTGTGATATTACTCACAGAAGGAAAGTCTGTCTGTTTATATCTAGCAACATATGACATATCATATGACAATGCTTTTTCCCTATCCTAACTTTCATTTGCTTGATGAAGCACTTGGCCTCTACTAGTGCATCTCTCACATAGTATTATACTCCCTTTATTTTATTTTTCTATTTTCTAAGTGGCCTTCCTCTCTTACTGGTAACTTTGGTCAGATATATATATATATATATATATATATATATATATATATATATATATATATATATATATATATATATATATATATATATATATATATATATATATATATATATATATATACATACATACATATATATATATATATATATATATATATATATATATATATATATATATATATATATATATATATATATATATATATATATATATATAATTTTTTTTTACTAACTCTTTACTCTTCACCCTCTCAATACAGCCATAACTTTTTTTTTTTTTTTTTAATGCTTGTACAGGTGTCTAGCATATCTCTGTAAGTCAATGTTGGCAGGAGAATACTATAATTTAAACCCTTCTTCACATATATTGATACATTCCTCCCTTTCATAACCATTGCAGGAGATCCAATAATATGCCTACCTTTCACAGCCCTCTCTCATATCTTTCCATCTGTCTCACGAAGCATTGTTCCTAGATACTAAACTCATTCACCCCCTACATTCTCTCTCCTCCCATAGTCATCTCACATTTTATGTACATTTGGCATACTTATCCTGTAAGGTATCCTTAAATCAAACATTTCCACTTCTTTCAAAGTCCATCACCATAATTTTCCCAGCATTCAACTTTATTCTCACAAGCTATTAAACTGATTCATTAATTTTGAAGTTTCCTTTCACTCTGTAAACAAGTATGCTATAACCAGTCCAATACAAATCTGTTTCTGCTTCCTACCATTTCCTACATAAGCTTTCATCTCCCTCATACAGCAATCTGTAATAATACTAAACAGCCATGGAGACATTATACATCCCTGTGTGCAACACAGTCCGCCTGCAAAGAAAAAATAAATAACTAAATAAAAATGAAAATAAATAAATAAATAAAATAAAAAGTTAAAGTTGTCATACGTATAAAACGTTGGTTTATTTCTGTGAACTATTGTATACATCAGTCTTTATAGTCCGCGTTACTTCATTACTTTACTTATATAATAAAGCTGATTTGTATTACTTGCTTTAACCTCAAGTTGAGATTTATGGATAGGTTAGTACCAATATGGCCACAACGAGCCACGCGGACTTCAATCCTACCTGGGCAGTGAGGACTGACTGCCCACAATCTTTATTAAATCTCGTTGCATGCGGTTTTGTTCGCAAAAAAAAAAAAAAAAAAAAAAATGGCGTCATGGAGGATAATTTGGGAACCACTGTCCTTATGTACGCTGGCTGCATCTTTGAGGTAGGAGTCCCATTGCCAATATTTATGGATCAATATATGTAAAGAAGTTTTGAATTAACTAAATTATATTGTTTCCAAGAAATTGTTGAAAAAAAATTTTACTCTCATCATGTAAGTCTTTTGAATCGTATACGCATATGTATATGCAGTTGTAGTATTACATTTGATATGTGGGCTTGTATTGGTAATACTGGAGGTGATGGGGCGTGGTGTATGCCCAGCCAGCCAGCCAGCGTGCGTCGTGCAGACAGCTGGTTGAGGAGTACGACAAACGTGGCCAACAATGGAGACGAGCTGTGTTCTGGGAGCTTTTTTCAAGATTTTTGTGGTAGATTGGAAAACTTTATTTGACTTAAAGTTCGAGTGTGCACTGTCCCAAGGAACGATCACCATGACAAGGGTTTGTATGCTTTTATAAGTACATCTCTGCGGCTGGCTGCCATTACACCAGTGTCTTCTCTAGTTAGCCCAAGAGATGAGTTACTGGTGCCTTTCAGGAATCTGTTACAACTATAGTAATATTTTTAGGATAATTTGGTGGCGGAAGCACTTCCAACTCATGGAGGGATACTTAGCTCCATGTATTTTTTTTCCGTCGAAGGATAGCTGTAACGGATGACACTTTTCCTGCCGGGTCCTTACACACTGGTTGGGCTCCCAAGAGAGGACTGGCTAGCACGTCATGCCTATCAAAAAGACACTAAAGTATGAACATGCACATGATATTGGCTGGAATGTATGCTATAAACCTTAGATAAACAATACAATTGTATTTGATGTATAAAATAAATCGGTAAAATTGCAATTAACACAAAATACTCTTCCCTTATCCCCAACAAGCTTGCGGACTCTGTGGGAAAGCGGGGTTTTTGTGTGGGGAAAGCCAAAATGAGGCATTTTGACATTCATGGAAAAGTCTAAGATATGTTTTGAAAACGAAATTTCTAGGTCATCCTAACCTAACCGGGGGGTGGGGTCTATGTCCCCCACTGGACCCCACCTAGGTCATTAACCTAAGCTAATCTAGCAGGGGGCTTTGCCCTCCCTGGACCCGCCTTAAGGATTCTAATGTAACCTAGCCTAATATTACCTAACCTTAACTAGCTATGGGGCTTTACCACACCTCCATCCTCTGAAACCCTCTTATGGATATTAATCAAACCCAGCACACCACACTAATAAGAATGATTTGGAAGTACAGTAAAACCTCCATGAACTGAATTACAGAAGGTGTTTGAGTTACAAGCAAGATACATTCCGGGAAGCTGCTTGTAAATCACTTTGCTCATAACTTATCATAATTTTTCAGTACCAAAAAAAAAAGTATCATACATTCCACAAACAATGTAATCCTTGCTTATTTGATACCATAGAGAGAGAGAGAGAGAGAGAGAGAGAGAGAGAGAGAGAGAGAGAGAGAGAGAGAGAGAGAGAGCACCTTGCCTTATGGGCGATGTGATACTATTGAGTAGTGACAGGCTTGAGGCTTCTACCAAATGCAAGACTCATATATGCCAGGCATACAACCTGGGTTAAAATGATCTCTCTCTCTCTCTCTCTCTCTCTCTCTCTCTCTCTCTCTCTCTCTCTCTCTCTCTCTCTCTCTCTCTCTCTCTCTCTCTCTCTCTCTCCTCCCTCCCTCCCTCCCTCCCTCCCTCCCTCCCCTTTTTGGATTATACATGCCTTTATTCATATAATTAATTAAGATGGCTGTTAGAAATCATAAGACAGGTTTGTTTGCTTATCAGTCTCAGGTCAGGGTTCCTAGGGAATGGACGTGTTTAGTGAGCAGTGACCTGACAATATAGCTGGCTAGTGTAGACATGTCATGTTGTGTTGCTGAGTCATCTGGTTGTGTTAGCACTTCTGTTCTCAAGGCCTTCATTGCAAAGGTCTCGGAGGTGGAGAATGAGTTCCATCGAAGGATCTTGGATGTGCAGGTGAAGTTTCGTAAGAGGATCTCAGACCTGCAGGCTGAGTTCTGCGAGAGGATCTCAGTATCTGAGGGAGGATAGTGCCCTGCTGTCACCTTACCTAGTAAGGGGATGGAAGAGCAGTGATCGGTTGTGTGCAGGGGCGCCAAGAGACTGAAAGTCCTCAAGGTGCCTCGCCTGGAGGTGCGCCACATGAAGACAAGGAATCCCTTCATTTGGTTTGGAGGGAATGACAGAGGAGGAGGTGGATGTGGCAGGAGGAGACAAGGAGAAGTAGGGGGCAGATGCAGTTTCTCTGCCCCAAGGTAGAGTGCTTGTGCTTGGTGATAGTCAAGTTAGGCACTTAGGTAGTGCATTTTGTGCCAGAGATAGGAAGCGTAGGTCGAGGGTGTGTTTGCCAGGTGCTGGAATAGGGAAGGTAGCAGATAAGCTAGACACGTGCTTGGAAAGTGATGGGACCAAGCCATTGTTTTTCTCAGCGTGGGAGGAAATGACCTTGGTAAGGTCAGGAGTGAGGAGCTGTACAGGAAGTTCAAACAGGCTTTAGATGAGATTAGGGACAAGGGAGGGATCCCTATGTTATGTGGTGTCTTGCTGAGGAGGGGAGTTGGTGCTGAGGCTGTCTAAGGCTATCATAGTGAATAGCAGGCTCGTGAATCATTGTAAGAGTAATGGATGGACATTCATCGACAACCTCTTCTATAGTAGGGACACCTTGTATGCCAGGGATAGAGTGCTGTTATCACGCCAGGGTGTTCAGGTTTTGGCCAGAACACTCGAACAGGAGGTAATTGCACTCCAGCGCTTTTTTTGTTAGTCAGGAGGGAGGAAGGGGTTGTGAGGACGAAAGGAGGGACAAATTAGTTAAATCTAGAAAGGTAGCTAGCCCAGAGAAGGCAAGGAATAGCTTGAGTGTTTACTACACAAATTGTATAAGTATTTTGAATAAAATAGATTTGTTTAGAGGAATGGCATGTGTATATATCATTGCTTGATATCATTGCTTTAACAGAAACTTGGTTAGATACGTCAGGAAAAGTATTTAATCCAAGGGTCAAGATAGATGGATATACACTATTCAATAAAGACAGGGAAAACAGGAGAGGAGGCGTCACACTGTACATTAGGGACACATTACAGTGTTGTATTAATAGTAGAATTAAAACAGCAAAACAGAGTCGATATGGGTAGATATTAAGAAAGGATCACAGTCAGTATTACTGGGAGTAGTGTACAGGCCACCAAACAGTACAAAAGAAATTAACACCTCACTATAGCAGAAAATAAATGGAGCAGGTAAGTACAATCAGGTATGTGTGGGTAGATTTTAATTTTAGGAATACTGGCTGGAGTATGATGGTGGATAACAGTGAAGCAGAAGAATTTGTTAAGGTAATTCAAGATATTTTTTTGAAACAGGTAATCTTAGAACACACAAGGGGTAATAATATTCTAGATTTAATCCTGACTAACAGGGAGGAAGCAGTCACGCAGATGGAGGTTGGAGAATAGCTAGGTAACAGTGACCATTGTGAAATTAAGTACAAATTAGAATGGGAGGAAACTTTTAAAAGTAAAAACACTAGTAAAATACCTGACTTTAGGAGAGCAGATTTTGAGGGATTAAGAAGGTACCTCCAAGGAGTTGACTGGCAACAGATGCAGGGAAAGGTAAGTTCCAGGACAGAGTTGAAAGAGATAAGAATTGATGAAGGAGGTGAGATGTGAGGGTGAGGTGAGGTCAAGGTGAGTAGAAGATGGACTGGAGAGGATGTAAGGGGCTGAGATGAGAAGATTGGGGAAACCAAATGTAGATGAGTTGTATAATTATATTTTGTTGATAAATTGTATGCAGGACAGTTAACAAACATCTCTTATAGAGCAATAAGACCACAGAAGAATGATCCTAAATGGAGGACTGTTAGGTTAAAACACTATATTCTTTACAAGGTGAGACTGAAGCTGTTAAATTTACATTCTTTAGAGAGATGTAGGTTAAGAGGGGACCTGATAGAAATCCTTTAAGTGGTATAAGGGATATAACAAGGGGGATGTAAGCAAAATTCTTACGATCAGCAACCAGGATAGAACAAGGAATAATGGGTTCAAGCTTGAAAAATTTAGGTTTAAGAAAGAGATAGGAAGAAATTGGTTCTCAAATAGAGTGGTAGATGAGTGGAACGGACTCAGTAATCATTAGGGAGCTTTAAGAGAAGATTAGACAGGTTTATGGATGGGGATGATAGGTGGAAATAGGTAGGTATATTTCATACAGAGACTGCCACGTGTAAGCCTGGTCACTTCTTGCAGCTTCCCTTATTTCTTTGTTCTTATATTCTTATGTACATAGGGTGGAAGAGAAGTATTATATAAGAGGTTAAAGGCAGGGGGATGAGGTTTTAAGGCCACAATATTATGAATTAGTTAGAACAGTCAGGAGGTTAATGAGGAAAATTAAAAAGTTATGAATTAAAGGTAGCCAGCCAAGCGAAGACGGACCCCCAAGGGATTTTATCAGGTATACAGGACGAAGAATAGGGAAACAACAAGTCCATTAAAGGCAACAGATTGTGAGCTGGTTATTTCTGGGGTGGAGATTAGTAAAATTCTGAATGAGTACTTTTAACCGTCTTCACCCAGGAAAACATACAGGAAATGCTGAATAGTGGACAGATGTTTGGAGCAGAAGAGAATGAGAAGCTGATAGATATTACCATAACTAAAGAGATAGTGGAACAGGAGATAGATAGGCTGAAAAAGTTCAGCCAGTGAAATATATCCCAGAGTACTTAAGGAATGCAAGGAGGTTATTAGTGAATCGTTAGCTTCTGTCTTTAGGAAATCTCTTGAGTCAGGTGAGGTACCAGTAATGTGGAGGCAAGCTAATGTAGTACCCATCTTGAAGAAAGGAAATAAAACTTTAAAGTCTAATTATAGAAATGTCAGCTTAACTTCTGGTGTAGGTAAAATAATGGAGTCAATAATAGTGAAGAACATCAGGGAGCACTTAGACAAACATGAATTGATGAATAAATCACAGCATGGCTTCACAAATGAGAAGTCTTGCCTGACAAACTTGTTAAGTTTTTATAGTAGGGTTTCTGAGGCGGCAGATAACGGTGATAGTTATGATATTCTTTATATGGACTTTAGTAAAGCATTTGACAAGGTGCCCCATCAGAGGCTATTGAGAAAGGTTAGGTCACATGGGATAGATGGGAAGGTGTTAGATTGGATAAGGTCGTGGCTAAGCGACAGGCAACAGAGAGTTGTAATAAACAGCTCTAAATCTGAGTGGGCTCAAGTAATTAATAGGGTGCCACAGGGATCAGTATTAGGACCATTGTTGTTTGTAATATATATCAATGACTTGGATAGTGGAATTAGTAGTGATGTTAGTAAATTTGCAGATAACACGAAGATTGGTAGATTAATTAAGTCAGAATCTGATGCCATTGCCTTGCAGGCAGATTTGGATAGGATGAACAAATGTACAGACAGAGGGCAAATGCAGTTTAATATCAATAAATGCAAAGTACTTAGTGTAGGTAGAGGAAACCCTCACAATAGGTACACAGTAAACAACGAAACTGGTAGATTCAAGGTACAAAAAAGATTTGGGAGTCATAGTTAGCTCTGAACTCTGTCTAAGAAAGCAATGGATAGAGGCCAGAGACAGAGCAAATAAGCTATTAGGATTCATTTTTAGGAGTGTTATAAGTAGAAGTCCAGAAGTAAAAATAAACTTATATTTGGTGCTGGTCAGACCTCATCTAGACTACGCTGTGCAGTTCTGGTCCCCATATTACAGGAAGGATATAGGTCTATTAGAATCAGTACAAAGGTGAATACCATTAATCCTGTAAAGGATACAGGATTAGTGGTATTTCTTATGGAGAGAGATTGAAGCTGTTAAATTTACATTCTTTAGAGGTAGGTAGGTTAAGAGGGGGACCTGATAGAAGTCTTTAAATGGTACAAGGGTTATAACAAGGGGGATGTAAGCAGAATTCTTAGGATCATTAACCATGATAGAACAAGAAATAATGGGTTAAAGCTTGAAAAATTTAGGCTCAAAAAAGAGATAGGAAGAAACTGGTTCTCAAATAGAGTGGTAGATGAATGGAACAGGAACAGACTTTGTAATCAACTTGTTAGAGCTGAGTCATTAGGGAGCTTTAAGAGAAGATTAAACAGATTTATGATAGGTAGAAATAGGTAGGTATATTTCATACAGGGACTGCCACATGTAGGCCTGATAGCTTCTTGCAGCTTCCCTTATTTCTTATTATAGTTAATGACTCTCTCTCTCTCTCTCTCTCTCTCTCTCTCTCTCTCTCTCTCTCTCTCTCTCTCTCTCTCTCTCTCTCTCTCTCTCTCTCTCTCTCTCTCTCTCTCTCTCTCTCTCTCATGCACATTTTTTTCCTTTGTCCCTCTCTCCTTCTAGGGTTATACATACCTTTATTCATATAATTTATTAAGATGGTTGGCTGAAAGCATAAAACAGGTATGTTTGCCTATTCATGCACTTAATGGAGCAGGGTTTCTACACCGTGCAGCACAACCCTCCCATCTCTATGCCTCTCAGAGGCTGACTGGCAGAGGTCCAGACGCCATGAAATCTCAAGTCAGATTCACTGCGGTGCAGTATGAAAATTTTTGAAATTAAATTTGAATTTTAATCTAGTGTCCTGGGATGGTGGGTGGTCCTTTGCTATGCCGCTGCACTGCATGGGTAGTGGCAAAGTGGTGTATTAGGTAAATATGGCACATAGCATCAAATTTGAACTTGGTTAGCAAGGGGAACAATACTGAGAAAACAATTTCATTTTGCAAGTAGACTGCTCACATCACTGAACATTCGTTACTTGTTACCTCGTAACTCAGACATCCTAGGTATATGGGGTGGGGTGACCGACAGTTTATCCAAAAGTTTGGTTTATCTTTATTAGTAGGATAATATAGTTATTGTTAATGACTAGTTTTCTTCTTTTAGTTTTGTTTCAGTTAAACACACCACTTTCAGATTTTTCTCTATTATACTCTTGTAATTCCAATTTGCTGTGTATCAATCCATCTATGTTGGTATACATCACATTTAGTCCTTCATTTTTACTATTTTTCTCTATTTTCTTTTCTTTTATTTCTTTACCTTTATGTACTATTTCTTTGCTCTGTCTCTATACTTGCCCAAAAAATCTCATATTTTTCTTGCACTACTTTACCTTCAAATAACTCTTTCCAGTTCATTTTTCTATAAAATTTATTAAGCTCTGCAAAATTTGCCTTAGAACAGTTAATTCCTGTGCAACACTGTTTCCTCCTGTAATACTATTTCTGCTGTCACATGATCACTTCTTCCCATTGGACTTAGAAAATGTATACTTGGTCTACTTTCTAGGATTTTTTTGTAAATTCTAAGTCCAACTGTGATGGTTCTTCTTCTCTTCTGCATCTTGTTGGTTCATTCACCCACTGCCTCATTGTATTCACCATCATGGTATGTGTAAGCTCTTCGCTCCATGACCCGACATTTTCCTTCATTTCTGTCTCCTTGCTTTAATGTTGAAATTGCCTACTAAGAGCACTTAGTTACTTTTCCTTTTCATTTCCTCTGTGCTGTTTGTTGTTTCTAGTTACATAGTTTTATGTTTATTGGTCTCCCATGCATTAGTTTTTGGTGGTATGTACATCACAATAACTTTCCTTTTTCACTTCCTTTGATCTACAATTATCTAATAATAAAACTACCTTACTGTCCTCTAGGAGACCATTTTTCTTCAGATTTTCCTTGACAGATGGCACAAAGCAATGCTTGAACCAGTCAAGAAAAATTTCAGCTGTCATCCAAGCACTTCGTTGGTTACGATAATCGACAGGCCGGTAATTCACGTTCTTAAAACAGCGCAGCTTCTTGTGCTTGCCAACCACGCACAACTTGACTTTGTGCGTACCAGCCATGTTAGCGCAGCACAGAACTGTCAGCATGTCCTTGCTCTGTTTGAATCCCTTCACGTCTCCCTCCGACTCGCTTGCAAGTGTGGTTCTTGGCAGACAGCGGTAGAACAGGCCAGTCTCGTCAGTGTTGTAAATCTGCTCAGACGTCAGGTTATGCTCCTCAACTATCTTCGCAAACCTATAAGAAATAAAAACAACGAGGTTTAGATAAAGAAATTAGGTTGGCTCTCTCTCTCTCTCTCTCTCTCTCTCTCTCTCTCTCTCTCTCTCTCTCTCTCTCTCTCTCTCTCTCTCTCTCTCTCTCTCTCTCTCTCTCTCTCTCTCTCTCTCTCTCCCCTTTATTCTTACCTGTCGACAAACTCTTCAGCCGAGGGTAAGTTGCCAGATTTTGATTCTCCCGAGATGTTCAGCTTCCTTATGCCGTGACGAACCTTGAACCTGTGGAGCCAGCCATCAGAGAACTGGCATGCCCCTTCCTCGCCCATCTTCTCAGCTAAATCACGCCCTTTCTCTTGTAGCATTGGGCCTGTAATTGTGACTCCTTCTGATCTTTTCAAGCTGAACCACTCATATAACACTTTGTCCATCATTTCACCACGATAATACTGCAGTGTGTGACGATTGGGGTGTTGGTGGCTGACTGCTGTCTTTGGGGTGTTGGTGGCTTTCATGTAATCCCGCAACTTTTTCGTTTGTGATTTAATGTCATAAATAGTTGATGAGCCCACACCATATTCCGCCATTAGTTGCTGTCTGCTTTCACCTCTCTCTAATTGTCGACAAATGTCTACCTTCTGCTTAAGTGTAAGCACAACACGCTTCCTCTTTTCTACAACTTTAGGCATGATGAAGGCGAGTAAACACAGTGCAGTAGGCCGCGGGTGGCGCGAAGCAGTGCGCTCTGGTGGCGAGAGGCCTCACGCGGGAATTTTAATTGATTTTATGAGTACACATTGATTTTTTTTTATTGATTTTAACGCTCGGGGAAAAATGTGCCGGATACTTGAAGCTGCCGGATACTTGAATGCCAGATAAGAGAGATTTTACTGTATCTCAACATACTTGTTTCTAGCATCACTATATTCCTCCCATCTGCTTTCAGTTATTCTCTTCTTTCATCTATTCCAAGCATTTGACTTACAATTTCTAGCCTCTTTGCATTTTGTATTGAACCATTCTTTACCTTTTCTACATCTTGCTCCTCCTCGAGGTACAAATTTCTCCACAGCAGAATTATATATCTTTATAAATTCATCCCATTTTTTCCTAACATCTGCATCTTCGAAGTCTTTCCAGTCCACATTAATAAAGTACTCTCTTAATTTTTCAAAGTCAGCTTTACTATATTTAAATCTTTTCACCTTATAATTTTCATCAATGATTACATTTTAATTTTTCAAATTAAATTCCATCAACACATGATCACTTTTACCTAGAGGGCTATCACAGTGTATAGTTTCAATAATTTCCATGTCCTTGGTAAACACTAAATCAAGTCTTGATGGTTTATCTCTTCCACTAAATCTGGTATCACAGTCAGCCTGTTGAGTCGTCAACAGTTTAATAGTCTATTACTCCATGAGTTCTCACTTCCAGTAGTTCTCAATGTCTCCCAATTTATCGCCTTACAGTTAAAATCACCAACAATAACTATATCACTACTTTCTATCACTATCTTTTCAAGACCTTTTAACACATCTACCAACATCTCTTCATGCTTTTCTTTTCGCCAAGCATTGGTCATAGGTGGCATGTACACTCCTACGTAATTCATTATCCTTCCATTTCCACTTCTAATCATCACTTGTAGAATTTCAGACTTGTCTTCACTTTTCATTACCTTCTCCACTTAACACATTTTTTTGTCAGAATGATCACTTCACTTCCACCCTTGTCATTTTTATTTTTCATCCATAAATCATATTTATCATCACCAATGTCAGGAGTTCCTCATTCATTTTTCCATTTTGTCTCACATAATAGCATCAGGTGCAGTTCTGCATTTAATTCCATTTTAGTTGACATTAATCCATTTACATTAGTATAACATACCTTACTGTTTGATGTACCATTTCTTTATTCTCATATCTCTTACTCTCCGGAAAATTTCTCCACCATTCATTTTTTTTTTTTTTTTTTTTTTTTTTTTTTTTTTTTTTTTTTTTTTTTTTTTTTAGCCTCATCTACCAGCTCCTTTAGCTTCAACCTTTCAATCTCATCCATATCCCTGTTTATCCATACATTCTTATTTTCTTCATCTCCAGACAACCTCCAAGACCCATTAATTACTTCTACTTGTACATGTGTTGCAAATCTTATTCTTATGGGATTCTTTTTTTTTTTTTCTTCATATTTCCCAATTCTATGGAACTCTTCCACTTGCTTTACTACCTGACTATCTTCACCTGTCATTTTCTTCAGTAACTTATTCAACAGGTTCTTTTCCTTTTCCTCTCTGAATTCTGCTTACTATTTTCTCCTCTAAACCAAATATAATTACTTGTTTATATTTTTCTACAGTGTCTTTCACTAACTTTTTCTCTTCTTTTATAACATTTACCACTTACTGTCTGAGGTTTTGTTTTGCATTTTCTTGTTCTATTATTTTCTTTAGTGATTCTTCCTCAAATTTACGTTCATTTAACCACTTATATTTTGCCTCACTTCCACATCTTTTACACTTGCCTTCATTTCCTCATTTCCTTTCTGAACAGTTTTTACTTTTTACTTTATTTGTTTCTTTAAACAGTCATTTTCCACCTTTAACTTCTGATTTTTATCTTCCATCTCTATCAGCTTTGCTGTAATAATCACCAACTCCTCACCTGTCTCCTGGTGTGCCTCCAATGTCTTTATTCTCTCCAATAACTTGTCCATTATTTCTTCCATATACAAAATTTTTCTATACTGCAGTCTATAATTTAGTTCTCTTTCTTCCCCAGTAAAACCTTCAAAGGATCCCCTTCCTTTTGGGGTGCTGCCCTCCGCCATATTTGTCCAGAGTGTAAACCAAACCAAACTTTGCTAGAGACAGGATAACTATACTCACGTACTGTTTCTCCCCTCCCTATTTACCACCTAGGTATACCTGGGTCTTCATAACATATCTTGTTCCGCCATGAGTGATTTGTGTTTTTCTTTCCTTCTATATGCAGAGCACTAGGAAACGCATCCTGTCAGCTCTACTGCTGTCGTGTGTGTGTGTGTGTGTGTGTGTGTGTGTGTGTGTGTGTGTGTGTGTGTATATTATACTTACACCTAGAAAAACAACAATTCCTGCCTTATTTCTGTGACAGCTGAAGGGTTGACAGAGAGAGAGAGAGAGAGAGAGAGAGAGAGAGAGAGAGAGAGAGAGAGAGAGAGAGAGAGAAATTTTAGTGTTAGAAATGAGATAAGTTACCACTCATGGGCCTATACCATACATGAGCAACGCACAAGAAGGTGAAATAATACCAGTAGTATTCACACTCCTAAATTATTCTGATACTTATTGTGAAATGCTGGAAGATAACATGATATAAAAACTAGTTACCATTTGACATCTCATGATTTTCTGGTTCTTGAGAATCACAGTCCCAGGGATTCTCAAGACTGCGGCTCTTCTTCTATCAACTTGATGATAGAAGAAGTCTGTGGATCTTGTCTTCTCCACAGGAGGGCCTCCACCAGTCCTTATACACTCCTGCTTCGTGGCATTAAACTTTTTCTTTCCTCTGATGGATGTAAAAGGATTATTAGTAACATAAGTCACCCTGTCTTTATCTTCTTGTTCTGCCTAAGGCACATATTTCAGTTAATTCCTTAACTAACACTACTTCAAATGAAATGGTGTCCATGTAGATTTGAGTAATTTACTTGTGTGACTGGCATAAATAATTTAGAGGTGTAGCAAACACAGGAGGAGGCAGTTGACACCTGCCGAAACGGTAATTACTCCCAGTGAGGTCTAAAGCACTGTTCAGGGGGTGCTGTGAACTTATCATTAAACCCAGCTGTGACCTCACTGAACGTTTCCCTTTGTGTCTCACAACACAAGGGGGTAGTCACAGCCTGCCCTCTAAAGACAACTCTCTTCCTCCACACAAAACTACAAGCACCTAATAACACACACACCCTTCACTCAAAAAATTTTTAAATCATGGCGACTCCTACACCAGCCTCGGAGTCCCCATCTGGGGAGGGGACCATAAATGTCCCCAGGTCGAACTGCCTTTCTGTCGACGACCCTAAGTGTCTTGACACCCCCCTCAACTTTTTCTTCATTAACTTCTGCAACATTCGCGGTCTAAGATCTAATTTTCAATCTGTAGAACACCACCTCTCCTCTTCTAAACCTCATCTTCTTTTCCTCACTGAAACTCAGGTGTCTGAGGCAACTGACAGTAGCCCCTTTTCTGTTCCCTCCTACTTTCTCTATCCTCATTTTCGATCCAAAGCTGGATGCTGCGTTTATGTGCGCAATGACTTAACCTGCTCTCGTGCCCACGCTCTTGAATCTTTCGAGTTTTCCACCATCTGGCTACGACTACAGAGTCATTCTCATACTAAATTTATCTGTGCTGTATACCTCCCTCCTAACTCCTCTGACTATAAGAAATTCTTTGACTACTTAACTTCCAAAGTGGAGCACATTCTGACCCTCTTCCCTTTTGCAGAGATCTCCATTCTTGGAGACTTCAATGTTCACCACCAGCTTTGGCTTTCCTCTCCCTTCACTGACCATCCTGGTGAACTAGCCTACAACTTTGCTATCCTCCATGACCTAGAGCAATTGGTGCAACACCCTACTCGTATTCCTGACCGTCTTGGAGATACGCCCAACATTCTTGACCTTTTCCTGACCTCTAATCCTTCTGCTTATGCTGTCACCCTTTCTTCTCCGTTGGGCTCCTCCGATTACAATCTCATATCTTTATCTTGTCCTATCACTCCAATCCCTCCTCAGGATCCCCCTAAGCGAAGGTGCCTCTGGCGTTTTGCCTCTGCTAGTTGGGGGGACCTGAGGCGGTATTTTGCTGATTTTCCTTGGTATGACTACTACTTCCGTGTCAGAGACCCGTCTTTGTGTGCTGAGCGCATAACAGAGGTGATAGTGTCTGGCATGGAGGCGTACATTCCTCACTCTTTTTCTCGTCCTAAACCTTCTAAACCTTGGTTTAACACAGCTTGTTCTCGTGCTATACATGATAGAGAGGTGGCCCACAAAAGGTACTTAAGCCTTCCTTCACCAGAATCTCATGCACTTTATATTTCTGCCCGGAACCATGCCAAGTCTGTTCTCCAACTAGCTAAAAACTCCTTCATTAACAGAAAATGTCAAAACCTTTCAAGATCTAACTCCCCTCGTGATTTCTGGCATCTAGCCAAAAATATCTCCAATAACTTTGCTTCTTCTTCTTTCCCTCCTCTACTTCAACCAGATGGCACCACTGCTATCACATCTATTTCTAAAGCTGAACTCTTTGCTCAAACCTTTGCTAAAAACTCTACCTTGGACGATTCTGGGCTTGTTCCTCCCTCTCCTCCACCCTCTGACTACTTCATGCCTCGTATTAAAATTCTTCGTAATGATGTTTTCCATGCCCTCGCTGGCCTAAACCCTCAGAAGGCTTATGGACCTGATGGGGTCCCTCCTATTGTTCTCCGAAACTGTGCCTCCGTGCTTGCACCTTGCCTAGTCAAACTCTTTCAGCTCTGTCTGTCAACATCTACCTTTCCTTCTTGCTGGAAGTTTGCCTACATTCAACCTGTTCGTAAAAAGGGTGACCGCTCTAATCCCTCAAACTACCGTCCTATTGCTTTAATTTCCTGCTTATCTAAAGTTTTTGAATCTATCCTCAACAGGAAGATTCTTAAACATCTATCACTTCACAACCTTCTATCTGATCGCCAGTATGGGTTCCGTCAAGGCCGCTCTACTGGTGATCTTCTGGCTTTCCTTACTGAGTCTTGGTCATCCTCTTTTAGAGACTTTGGTGAAACTTTTGCTGTTGCCTTGGACATATCAAAAGCCTTTGATAGAGTCTGGCACAAAGCTTTGATTTCCAAACTACCCTCCTACGGTTTCTATCCTTCTTTCTGTAACTTCATCTCAAGTTTCCTTTCTGACCGTTCTATTGCTGCTGTGGTAGACGGTCACTGTTCTTCTCCTAAATCTATTAACAGTGGTGTTCCTCAGGGTTCTGTCCTGTCACCCACTCTCTTCTTATTATTCATTAATGATCTTCTAAACCAAACTTCTTGTCCTATCCACTCCTATGCTGATGATACCACCCTGCACTTTTCCACGTCTTTTCATAGACGTCCAACCCTTCAGGAGGTAAACATATCACGCAGGGAAGCCACAGAACGCCTGACTTCTGATCTTTCTAAAATTTCTGATTGGGGCAGAGCAAACTTGGTATTGTTCAATGCCTCAAAAACTCAATTCCTCCATCTATCAACTCGACACAATCTTCCAGACAACTATCCCCTCTTCTTCAATGACACTCAACTGTCCCCTTCTTCTACACTGAACATCCTCGGTCTGTCCTTTACTTATAATCTGAACTGGAAACTTCACATCTCATCTCTAGCTAAAACAGCTTCTATGAAGTTAGGTGTTCTGAGACGTCTCCGCCAGTTTTTCTCACCCCCCCCAGCTGCTAACTCTGTACAAGGGCCTTATCCGTCCATGTATGGAGTATGCTTCACATGTCTGGGGGGGTTCCACTCATACTGCTCTTCTAGACAGGGTGGAATCAAAAGCTTTTCGTCTCATCAACTCCTCTCCTCTAACTGACTGTCTTCAGCCTCTCTCTCACCGCCGCAATGTTGCATCTCTAGCTGTCTTCTACCGCTATTTTCATGCTAACTGCTCTTCTGATCTTGCTAACTGCATGCCTCCCCTCCTTCCGCGGCCTCGCTGCACAAGACTTTCTTCTTTCTCTCACTCCTATTCTGTCCACCTCTCTAACGCAAGAGTTAACCAGTATTCTCAATACAACAAAAATCCAATAAAAAAAAAAATGCCCACTGAAATGCCAGTCCCATAAAAGAGTCAAAGCAGTAGTCAAAAATTGATGAATAAGTGTCTTGAAACCTCCCTCTTGAAAGAATTCAAGTCATAGGAAGGTGGAAATACAGAAGCAGGCAGGGAGTTCCAGAGTTTACCAGAGAAAGGGATGAATGATTGAGAATACTGGTTAACTCTTGTGTTAGAGAGGTGGTGAGAGAAAGAAGAAAGTCTTGTGCAGTGAGGTTGGGGAGGAGAGGAGGTATGCAGTTAGCAAGATCAGAAGAGCAGTTAGCATGAAAATAGCGGTAGAAGAGAGCTAGAGATGCAACATTGCGGCGGTGAGAGAGAGGCTGAAGACAGTCAGTTAGAGAGGAGTTGATGAGATGAAAAGCTTTTGATTCCACCCTGTCTAGAAGAGCAGTATGAGTGGAACCCCGCCAGACATGTGAAGCATATTCCATATATGGACGGATAAGGCCCTCGTACAGAGTTAGCATCTGGGGGGGGGGTGAGAAAAACTGGCGGAGACGTCTGAGAATGCCTAACTTCATAGGAGCTGTTTTAGCTAGAGATGAGATGTGAAGTTTCCAGTTCAGATTATAAGTAAAGGACAGACTGAGGATGTTCAGTGTAGAAGAGGGGGACAGTTGAGTGTCATTGAAGAAGAGGGGATAGTTGTCTGGAAGGTTGTGTCAAGTTGACAGATGGAGGAATTGAGTTTTTGAGGCATTGAACAATACCAAGTTTGCTCTGCCCCAATCAGAAATTTTAGAAAGATCAGAAGTCAAGCGTTCTGTGGCTTCCCTGCATGAAATGTTTACTTCCTGAAGGGTTGGACATCTATGAAAAGGCGTGGAAAAGTGCAGGGTGGTATAATAAGCGTAGGAGTAGATAGGACAAGAAGTTTGCTTTAAAGATCATTAATGAATAACAAGAAGAGAGTGGGTGACAGGACAGAACCCTGAGGAGCACCATTGTTAATAGATTTAGGAGAAGAACAGTGACCGTCTACCACAGCAGCAATAGAACAGTCAGAAAGGAAACTTGAGATGAAGTTACAGAGAGAAGAATAGAAGTCGTAGGAGGGTAATTTGGAAATCAAAGCTTTGTGCCAGACTCTATAAAAATCTTTTTATGTCCAAGGCAACAGCAAAAAGTTTCACCAAAATCTCTAAAAGAGGATGACTAAGACTCAGTAAGGAAAACGAAAAGATCACCAGTAGAGCGGCCTTGACGGAACCCATACTGGCAATCAGATAGAAGGTTGTGAAGTGATAGATGTTTAAGAATCTTCCTGTTGAAGATAGATTAAAAAACTTTAGATAGGCAGGAAATTAAAGCAATAGGACAGTAGTTTGAGGGATTAGAACGGTCACCCTTTTTAGGAACAGGTTGAATGTAGGCAAACTTCCAGCAAGAAGGAAAGGTAGAAGGAAAGATAGATGTTGACAGACAGAGCTGAAAGAGTTTGACTAGGCAAGGTGCAAGCACGGAGGCACAGTTTCTGAGGACAAGAGGAGGGACCCCATCAGGTCCATAAGCCTTCCGAGGGTTTAGGCCAGCGAGAGCATGGAAAACATCATTGCAAAGAATTTTAATACAGTAAAATCCCTCTTATCCGGCATCAATGGGACCGCCGACATGCCGGATACTTGAATATTGCCAGATACTTGAATAGAAGTGAAATTATGTCCACAATCACCACCCTACACTCACGCATCTTACCATAACAAAGATCAGCTGATCTTAATCAGCAGCTGATCTGATCAGCTGCTTAAGTGTAAGTACAACACGCTTCCTCTTTACTACAACTTTAGGCATGATAAAGGCTTCAGGCGATAAACAGTGCACACGCGGGACTGAGTCACTGAGTAAACACAGTGCAGTGGGCCGTGGGTGGCGTGAAGCAGTGCGCTCTGGTGGCGAGGGGACAAAGTATGCCTCGTGCGGGAATTTTAATCAATTTTATGAGTACACATTGATTTTTTATTGATTTTAAGGCTCAGGGCAAAATGTGTCGGATACTTGAAGCTGCCGGATACTCAAATGCCGGATGAGAGGGATTTTACTGTACGTGGCATGAAGTAGTCAGAGGGTGGAGGAGAGGGAGGAACAAGCCCAGAATCGTCCAAGGTAGAGTTTTTAGGAAAGATTTGAGCGAAGAAATAGATGTGATAGCAGTGGTGCCATCTGGTTGAAATAGAGAAGGAAAAGAAGAAGCAAAGTTATTGGAGATATTTTTGGCTAGATGCCAGAAGTCATGAGGGGAGTTAGATCTTGAAAGGTTTTGACATTTTCTGTTAATGAAGGAGTTTTTGGCTAGTTGGAGAACTCGGCATGGTTCAGGGCAGAAATATAAAGTGCATGAGATTCTGGTCATGGAAGGCTTAAATACCTTTTGTGGGCCACCTCTCTATCATGTATAGCACGAGAACAAGCTGTTAAACCAAGGCTTAGAAGGTTTAGGACGAGAAAAAGTGAGGAATGTATGCCTCCATGCCAGACACTTATCACCTCTATTATGCGTTCAGCACACAAAGACGGGTCTCTGACACAGAAGCAGTAATCATTCCAAGGAAAATCAGCAAAATACCTCCTCAGGTCACCCCAACTAGCAGAGGTAAAACGCCAGTGACACCTTCGCTTAGGGGATCCTGAGGAGGGAT
>NC_087160.1:7920000-7967500 GCF_035594125.1 Scylla paramamosain
AATAAGTGTCTTGAAACCTCCCTCTTGAAGGAATTAATATATGGAAAAGCCTATATCATTATTACTTAACCAATTTCATTGATTTTTACATGTTACAATAAGGTATCACATAAAGAATAAAAGGCATGTGATTATTTTAAAATTTACTACTAATTTTAGTGAGGTATTTGGCATGATCACAGTGGGACTATGCATGCTTTAGGGCCAAGGGGTCTTCAGGCACACAAGTTCATATCCAGGTCACAGTCTGAGAGTAGGACGAGTATCCACTCAGGGTAATGGTTCCCAAATCCAAAGTCCTTCATCAGGAGGCACTGACCTAGCCTTAATAGACTAAGGAAATTGGATATAAAACCTTTGCTGGTAAATTTACATTACCCACACAGCTGGAGGCTATCAGAATGTCATTTAATTTTTTAAAGGGGTTTATTTTTGTCAGCAGTGGGTGCTTTCCCTTTCCTCCATGATCAATCCTCACCAGATTAGACTTAAGGAAGTTTAGTGCCACCAGCAGCAATCTTACAAAAGTTGAGTTCCACATTATTCAATATAGGTACATATATTGAGTTTCACACAAAATTCTCTGGCTGCAGTGGTTGCTGCACTACATTGTAAACATTTGGCCTGCCACCAAATGATGTGCACTATTTTCTGCAGACTACAGCAAAGATTTTGGTCTTTCCTTTCTGACTTATCCACTTTGACTTCCATTTTCTTGTCACACACACTTTGTGCAAAGGACTGACTTAGCCACTTTGACCTCCATTTTCTTGTCACAAACACGCTGTGCAAAGGACTGACTTATCCACTTTGACTTCCATTTTCTTGTCACACACACCTTGCACAAAGACTGTACCTACTTCCAATATTTTATCCTGATCCACAATTACATATTCACAATTGCTCTTACCATGGCTGGTTTCAGCTTCACAACTGTGGGCAAGATCCTCTTGAAATTCACTTTTTGGTGTGAAGACTTGTCTAACATATGGCCAAGGATGGGTGGTGTGGAATGTTGTTTGTGATGAGAGTGGTGAGGCAGTGCTGGCAGAAGTTGCAGCTGGTGTCTTATTCTCCTCCATTTTCTTGATTTCTCTCTTGTGCTGAAGATATTGCTATACCTTTAAACATGGTTGCCAGCATGTGATAACGTCATTTATCACCATAATGTTACTTGCACTGTATTCTAGGATGGTTTTACTATAAAAATATTTACGAGTTGAGAAACTTGAAAAGAATGGATTTTTTGCGTTTTCCAAGATTACCATCCTCTTAATATATAAATCTTAAAAAAATGTACATTTTAAGTGATAAGATGTGGCAAAGAAAATGAGTAACACATGCCCTGCCTCCATGTTTCCTCATCTTTTCATCCTTTCTTTTTACCACTGTCATGAGCTTATTTGTTTAACCTTCCTGGAGAACAAGTTCACCAATATTTTCACACTGGAGGTAGAACTATTTGAAAAGCCATGTGCAGAGAGAGCAGTATCATATAATATCTAACATTACAAACTGGGTTCATGTGTGTAGCTGTCTCACTATTACTTGGTACTGTATAACTAGATAAAGGAAAAAACATGTTTGATTAAGAAGTTTATGGTTGTGGTCCCCATAACTTGGAATACTCTTTTATTAGAGCAGTATCATATAAATATCCAATCCTTGCTCTTGCTACCTCCACATTACAAACTGGATTCATGTGTGCAGCTGCCACACTATTATTTGGTACTGTACAACTGGATAAAGGAAAAACATGTTTGATTAAGTTTATGGTTGTGGTCCCCATAACTTGGAATGCTCCTTTATTCTTTCTATAAAAGTAAACTATACCTCCATGGATATGTCTTCTTGGGTGTCAAGATGCCACCCATGGCATTTATTTACATTAGCTGTGGTCAGCTAGATGTAAATAAATACCTAACAACTTTCTACTGGAGATATATACATTGTTGACACAATTAGATAAATCTATCATTATTACTTTTGTCTATTTGTAAGTACAGTCATCTCTCTTCATCCATAATTTTTCATCATCCACAATTTTAAGTTGCATGATTTTAAATATCCACAGGTTAGCCTGCAATAATAAGTTATCTTCAGGTTTTCTTATGTACTTATACATTCAGCCTATATGTTCAGGACTTGGTGCAAATCACGCCATGTCACCACCATTCTAGGCACCTAACACACAATATCCATACCAGTGGTGGCTCGTCAATAGGGACTGCAAGACTGCAGCCCCCCCAGTGGATTTCTAGGGTTCACAAAAATAATGTTAATTTATTTATGTTTGACTATCATTCACATGAAAACCAATTCTCATATGTTTATATGAAAAAAAATACTGCAAAACAATGAGGAAGTATGGAAATTATTTACTATTTAATGATACGAAAGCGGGGAGAAATGGGGGGAGGCTTCCCGGGTGGAATGGCAAGTGTGGACTGCGTCCAGCGCAGTCTTGTCTCGGCCGTTGTTGTGGCTAGGTGAGTGTTCTTGCGTTGGTCTTATTTTTGATCGTGTTTTTCAATTTGTCAGGGATGGAGAGGCTAAATGCATTTGCCATGATTTCAATAGAGAAGATTTCTATGAATAATATGCCAGGTTTAAATGAAAAAGTTATTGATCTGTTTGCACAAAACAGGAACAGGAGAATGGACTTCCTTTTCAAATAGCCTAAGCCAGCACTAGGGAAGTCAAGCATTTACTGTTAGGATAAGACCTAAAGAATTAAATAATTATCTATCTATCTTTATAATCTATCAATCAATGGTATGTTAAACAATAACAATAAAAGCATTTAAGATTTTATTTGTCTGTGAGACAGCCCCCCCATCAGTAACAGTCACGAGCCACCACTGATCCATACTAGTATCATCTCATTTGCTTGCAGTCAAGAATTAATTTGTACTGCTGTAAGTGCCTGTACTCCATACTAGATGTACATTGCAGGTGACTGCATCTCCACCACCACCACCACCACCACCACCATCATTATTATTATTCTCCCCACTATTAGTTTGTCTCTACCAACTTTATCCTCTTGCATTCAGCAATTGGGGACTTCTATGTAGAGGCTTCTACCAGATGTCTCATGGGTTACTAGGCCATTTGCCCAAATAGAGCCCCTAATTATCTTTATTTTCCTACATTTGTGTAAGAAGCTTTGTCAAATTATCAGTGCAGATAACTAATGTAATCCACAAACTTCATAGCAAAAATGTAGGACAGAACCATAGTTGTTATGAGCAAAGCAAAGTTTTCTATGGAGGTTGTTGCTTTGTTTTGAGCAGCCTGGCCCAGCATGACCATAACACTATTCAAATGCTAATATCTCCTGAACTACATGGCTGATTGTAATGAAATTTGCATCATATGATACCACAAATTTATCAATTTTAAATTATACAACTTTATCTCTTGTATTGGGTGAAGCCAATGGGTAACTTGCAAAAAGTAGAAGGGTGTCAAAAATGGGATTTTATAAACCGGCCATCAGTTTTCTGCAATTTTCACCAACTTTTGTTCATCTCAACAAAAGCATACACATACCATTGAACATAGAATGAAATTTTCTATCCAACAGTATACAGCACAACCATTTGGCTTTTCCAAACTTTTTAGCAAGAGTGATTTGAATATTACTCAAGTGTGCAATGTACCAGGTGCTTCAATTTTTTTCTATACCAACGGCTTCGCTTGTCATTCACCTTCCAGGCATTTTACTGGTAAGCTTGATTGTTTAACATCTTGCAATAAAGCTAAGTTATTTTTTCTTACATTAAAGAAAAACTCAAAATAACATTATGTTAAAGTCTGAAAATTTTCATTTTTAGTAAGTTACTATGTCTTTTACTGAACATAATTGTAGTAAATTTTGTCCCTTCAGATTCAAAGCAGAAGACATTATCGAGTTGAGATTGGTTTGTTTCTCTCACTAGCTTGCTACACATGAGTTGATGGCAAGGAGAGAAGATTCAAGAGCTGCCTCCCAAAAGAAAGTAAATTAAATACTATATTGACACCAGTACACTAGGAGCAGTGAGAGTCAGGGGACAGATGCAAGTGGTTTGGTGAGTGTGATGCCATGTTTCAGATGTAAACATCAGTGGGTCAGAACTTATCTTCTGAAGAGAACTGTTCCTGGCTTCACATGCTTAGTGTACATTTCATGTACAGTGTATTGCATGAACTTTACACCAAAACACATATTGACATACTAAAGATTAGCAAGTTTCTAATACCTAAATTTAAGTTCAACATTTTTGAAGGGTGATCAGAACTCATTTTGGACTATTTTTATATAAATAAAGAAGAAACTGTGTTGTATTGCAAGATGTTGAAAATATGGTTTGGTTTTCAAGGAAATACAATATTTATGGTTTTCGTCTCGTGTCTATATTTTTGCTGCAAAGTTTACTGACTCTCATTTGTGTGCTGATACTTTGACAAAGAGCTTCTTGCACAAATGTAGGAAAGTCAAGTTGAATACTACGAACTCTTTTCATGCCAGAAGTACAGTAAAATAATGCCACCTACTGACAAAGTTTTCAAAGTTCCCCATTCATAATTATTAAACTCAGGCAAGTTCTCAAGGTTAAAATAACTGGGCTGTGCAAGAGAAGCAACATCAGATACTGAAAAGCCTTACTGTTTCTTTATTCATAATAGTGCAACTGTGCACCGTATAAGTAAAAACATATAAGCAATTCTTTAAGCTAGTAAATAATTCAGTGTTTTGCTATAAATTAGTAGCTTTTGTGGCATGAACAATATCATATTACTGAAGAACCATTTGCTATACCATTTAAAATGCATCAACTCCTGGTGTAAAGAATTAACTTCAAATTTACTCAAGAAAAAAAATGCTGGTTTTTGGTAATTACTGTCACTGCTTGGTACCAAACTCTAGCTTCAAGCTCTTGCATTCAAATTATGATACCCATTGAAAGTGTCTTATTTTTGGAATTACAAAATATAAGGTATTATACCTTTATGAGGAGAATCATTTGAAGCTCAGAGCAAAGGGATAAAATATATGAGCAGTTGCTGCTGTTGCTGCCAAAGCAGTAACTACTCACTCAGATTACAAAACACTCCCAAGGTTAAAATTGACAGACATCATAAGCAACATTTCAGATGATAACCAACCTCCCAATATGCTTTGTTTACAAGCATCAGCAACTGATGGGGGCACACTGAAGCCACTATCACAATAAACACTTACTCTGTCCACTAAATATATCCCTAGGGTTAATAAATGGATAACATGATCAGTTTCTCAAAATTGCACACCTTTTCTATGTGCTTTGTTTACAAGTGTCAGGATATCTGCAGTGACTCATTCCTGTCACTACCACATCAGTAATTGCTCATTCAGACTGCAAAACATATTTCCATAATTGATAGCAAACAACACAAACAATGTCTCATAGCACAACTTTGTAATTTGCTTTACAAATGTCAGATGATCCACATTCTTGAAGGATTGAGTTTGCAGTATAATTCAAAACACTTGCAGTTTAGTTGGCAGTGATGATGATGTGTAGGCTAGAAGAAGGAGTGGAGATGAGTTGTGTGATGAGGCCAACCAGTCATTATTTTCATTTTAAGAGCATTCTGTAAATGTAAAAATGAATTTACTTATGTAGGGAAATGCATGGTCCTGGGGTTGTATTCACAAAGCATTCTTAGTCATACCAATGAAACATGCCATAGCAAGGACAAAATGGCACATTTTTAGAAAAGATGTCATAAACTGCATGCATCTGTCGAATCTGGGCAGGTTAGTGAGACTGAATCCACCCTGTCTTACTGCAGGTTGTGACAGATGTTCCCACAATCAAGGTGGCCACTCCACATCTACAGCTCAGGAATTATTTACCCAAAAAAGGATGTAGAGAATTAACTTAATAACAAGGAACTCATCAGAAGATACCAAACAGGTATTCTCTTTGTCAATGTTCTAGTGAGGGAAACCTTACAGAATGACACACTGTGGCCGGCCACAGTGTTGGTTGAAAAATGGCTCCGCCTGCCATAATTCACAACTTTTTCGTGGCTACCATAAAATGACCACAAAAAGTGGCTTGTGTGAATCCAGCCTAAATCAAATCATTTTCACACTCCAGCTGCTGACTCTGTGCAAGGATCTTATTCACCTATGTATGGGGTACAGTAGGGTATGCGACAACACATGGTCATTATAATGTACAACTGCAATAATGCACTGAAATTTTGATGAATATTTAATCTGAATAACAAACCAAAACTGGCATAATGAACTTGCCACTCATGCAAGCACTTGAATTCTAATAAAAATTTAATCAGAATAGCTAACCAAAACTGGCAAGATAAACTTGCCATTTGTGCAAGCACTGAAATTTTAATAGATATTTAGTCAGAATGACAAACTAAAACTCGCAAAACTAGCTCACCAGCTGTTCCTGCTCTCTTATCCACCTCCTTTTCTTTCCTCTCCCTTCTTTCATCTTGTCTCAAACCTCCCTCCCTGTCACCTTCCCTTCCCCTTATCTATCAGAGATAATGGACAAGGAGTGATACCTTGTGCTCTCTCTCTCTCTCTCTCTCTCTCTCTCTCTCTCTCTCTCTCTCTCTCTCTCATTCATTCTGTCATTTTTGCTTTATCCTTTCTTACTCTCATATATATACTTCATTTTCATTCTCAGTAAGTCTCATTCTATTTACCAATCCTTAAGATTGTTCTTACTTTCACAGAGAGAGAGAGAGAGAGAGAGAGAGACCACTCTGACTTAGGCAGGATTTACTGTATGTATACATGACACGAACAGTAGGTAAACATGACTGATTCTTGTTAAAGCAGCATGAAACTCGATGATAATGCATGAAACTCAAGAGGGTACCGTATATATCTGTTGTGTTATCTCAAAAGTAGTGCAAATTTGCTCATTTTGACGTTTTTTTTTTAATTGTGGAAATTTTTTTATATTATTTTCTGGTTCCCTGGAAGCAATTAATTTTTTTTCCCAGAGGCTCTTCAGTCACCATAATGCACATTTGTCGTAACAAATACTACATTGGGATGAATCATGTTCATTGTTGTGTATCCTACTGCATTCTTCACACATGGGGTTCCTCTCATACTGCTCAGGTGAACAGTTGACACTTTCAAACTTGCTGATGGCAGTTGTCATCACTGTCTAGGATGCTAATCACCTCTAAGGTGACTCCTGATGGCCCAGACTGAGGCTCTTCCTCGGTATGGGAAGTGAGGGCTGAGTTTGACGGTGAGCCAGGAACTCATCAATTTTGTGCTGTTTCATGGTCTTAAGGTGTGTGAAATAGCAGTCCTCATATGGGGGACAGAAATTGCCCTAAAGCATCACCATTTCACTGGCCAGATCTTGCTCAAACAAGTGGTGAAGCTGCCCTCTCAACTCAATTATCTCCTTCACCTCAGCGACAGATATTGTATTCTTGGCTTCCTTTTCCTTCCCTTTCTGGGTCTGCACTGCAAGTTTTGGGTGGTTAGATGAGGGCAAACCAAACATGGTGAGGCATGAGAATAGGCAGCAGAGTGTATTGACTAATCATTGTTCATTCACCAACATATTAAATGACAGAAAAAATAAATAAATAAAAAAGATAAAATTAAAATCAAAATTAAAAAGTAATGTACTCGTAGCTGCCTTGTGTGTGATGCACTACTCCCTAATTATGACAGCTAATCAAAAAACATCAAACATTTGTGGTGCGACTGGTGTCATCCCTCTCCAGCAGATAGGTGTGCATGATTATGAGGGTGGAGGAGGCAGGGGTCACTGCAGGAGAGACCAAGAGGGTTACGTTGATAAATCTGAAAAAAACTACCTGCCATATGATCATTATATAGCCCTGTACACCCATGATAATGGAAACTGTAGGTATTTTGAGGTACCATGAAATAAGGTGTCTTTTATTTACAGCACTGATCAGCTCTAGATCCTTGATTTGGATTCACTTGAGGTAAAAAGAGCACTTGGAGCCATTACTGATCAAAATAATAACATTACAGACAAGTTGCTGCCCAGCTGTCACAAGTGGTAGACTATTGATGCTTGCCACTGTGCTCTAAGGAAGTGTTAGTGAAGGCTACAGCCTACATTATTTGAAACAGTTGGGCTGAGAAAGCCACCGTTGAGTCCCAGCCACCTCCCATGTGTAACCTCCTTAAAGGTGAAAAAAATGGTAGCATAAGACAGGGTTCCATGCCTGGCCATGAACATTGTATAAGTTTCATACAATGCTTTCTTAACACATAGCATGCTGAATGTACTCACAGTGGTGAAGTGCAAAATAGTAAAATGAGGAAGTATTCAGACATAAGATGAGGTTAGTCTGGCCAACATGCCGACACTATTGACACCATTATTGTAGTACTTCAAAAATAAAGATGTATTATTTCTGACTGATGAAGTATAATCAGATGCCACAAACCAAGGCTTGATGTGGCTTGTTATATCCCTCTTGTTTCTGATATCTGTTATCACTACTATACACATTCTGTGCCTACAGCAGCATTCTGCAACAATTTATTACCATTCAGTTTCCTCCTCAGATATATCAGCTGTTTTCTTGTGATTTCCCTAAATAAGTCCCCCTAAGCTGCTGATATGGCCCTTCAAGTATCTCTGCAAGTGTCATCGATAACCCACCTCTTGACCCAGATCATGATCTGGATCACTTACATCAGGGTATATCTAGATCAATATGCAAATAGAACACGGACCACACAACCAGATCAGTGATCTGAAACAGATCATGGTAAATAGGGGACGCCTGTAGCCTAACCATGATAACTGAGTGTTGTGATATATGAGGGATGAGTGTAATTTAATGTTGGTATCAATAGATTACATACATACCTAATGCATGGGAAGATGGTTGACTCCATTTTGTGGCTGGCACATATCAAATAGGGCAGGATAATGTGGCATAACACCATGATTATATATGTGGGAATTGTAGCCGTGGAGAAACCCAGAAACTGCTGTTGAGTGATGAGCTCCACTTGAGGAGGAAATCTGGGTGGTATGAGGTGCAACTGTTCCTGATAGAGTCCCTGAGTGAGCCATGGGGGGTGAAACAGATTGGCTTGAGTGTACAGCAACTCCACTGTTAGAGTTTCCTACTCCATGAGGCTGAGATGCAAGGTGTGGGTGAGGGTGAGAATGACTGTGAGATGGAGCAACTGGAGCTTGATGTATCTGAGTGGGCTTTGGTGTTCGTCTGATGAGAATTCTTGGGTTGCGGTGAGGTGGTAACTTTCCTCGTCCATTACTGGTTCCCTGAGGACCTTCTTCTCCACCAGCAGATTCTTCATGATGACTTGTTCTCATGTGTGTCTTCATATGATGAACCTGTAAGTAATAAATTTTCCAAATAAATATTTTCTTACATAAACATCTTTCATAGGGACTTCATTATATAGTTGCCAAAAATACTCTTTGCTTAAAGAGAACTATTCTTTCAACAACTGTAAACACTTACATGAATCCTTTATCATGCAATGGTCTTACATGGCACATATACCACTATATATTTTTTTTTTATCCCTATCTCTTAATTCTTGTACCTTTAGGGTTTCTGCCACATCTCTACCATACTCAACTCCATCTACTATTATATCTGTCTTCATCAAGAACATCATCCCTCCTTTTCAGTTCTGTTTCTCTTCTATACATGATCCTCTTTCCCATTTTTTTTATTTATTTATTTATTTTTTTTACAAAGTGAGGCCAATAAAAATTAGGGAAGAGGAACATCATGTATGGAAGAGAGAGGGAGGGGGGAGGTGGAGAAGGCTTTTTATTGGAAGATTCATACATGCAGTGGAAAACAGTGAATGGAACTAAAGGGAAGAGCTGAAAATTGGAAAGTAACACAAACATGAATAGCTTTAAATGACATTAAGTGATTATTTAGAGGAGAAACTAGATATTGTGAACCTCATTGAAATTTTTTTTTGACAGTGAGGTCAATAAAGTTTCAATGAGGTTCACAATATTTAGTTTCTTCTCTAGAAAATCACTTAATGTCACTTAAAGCTATTCATGTATATATGTTATTTTCCAATTTTCAGCTCTTCCCTTTAGTTTCACTCACTGTTTTCCACTGCATGTATGAAACTTCCAATAAAAGGCTATCTCCACTTTCCCCCCCTCCCTCTCCTTTTTAAGCTGTAAACATACACTGGAGTAGGCAGTAGGCACCTGTCAAAATGATAATTACTGCCAGTAAGGTCTAAATCACTGGATCAGGGGGTGCTGTGAAGTTATTAAACCCAGCTGTGACCTCACTGAATGTTTCCCTTTGTGTTTCACAACACAAGGGGGCAGTCACAGCCTGCCCTCTAAAGACAACTCTCTTCCTTCACACAAAACTACAAGCACCTAATTACACACACCCTTCACTCAAAATTATTATGGCGACTCCCACACCAGCCTTGGAGTCTTTATCTGGGGAGGGGACCACGAATTTTCCCAGGTCAGACTGCTCTTCTGGTATTGACCCTAAATGTCTTGACACTCCCCTCAACTTTTTCTTCATTAACTTCTGCAACATTTATGGTCTTAGATCTGATTTTTAATCTGTAGAACACCACCTCTCCTTTCCTAAACCTTATCTTCTTTTCCTCACTGGAACACAGATGTCTGAAGCAAGTGACAATAGCCCCTTTTCTATTTCCTCCTACTTTCCTTATCATTTTTAATCCAATGCTGGATGCTGCATTTATGTGCACAGTGACTTAACCTGTTCTCATTTTTTTTTTTTTTTCTTATGTAGGAAGGACACTGGCCAAGGGTAACAAAAATCTAATAAAAAAAAAATGCCCACTGAAATGCCAGTCCCATAAAAGGGTCAAAACAGTGGTCAAAAATTGATGAATAAGTATCTTGAAACCTCCCTCTTGAAAGAATTCAAGTCATAGGAAGGTGGAAATACAGAAGCAGGCAGGGAGTTCCAGAGTTTACCAGAGAAAGGGATGAATGATTGAGAATACTGGTTAACTCTTGCGTTAGAGAGGTGGACAGAATAGGGGTGAGAGAAAGAAGAAAGTCTTGTGCAGCGAGGCCGCGGGAGGAGGGGAGGCATGCAGTTAGCAAGATCAGAAGAGCAGTTAGCATGAAAATAGTGGTAGAAGACAGCTAGATATGCAACATTGCGGTGGTGAGAGAGAGGCTGAAGACAGTCAGTTAGAGGAGAGGAGTTGATGAGATGAAAAGATTTTGATTCCACCCTGTCTAGAAGAGCAGTATGAGTGGAAACCCCCCAGACATGTGAAGCATACTCCATACATGGAGGAGGCAGTAGACACCTGCCAAAACGATAATTACTCCCAGTGAGGTCTAAAGCACTGTTCAGGGGGTGCTGTGAACTTATCATTAAACCCAGCTGTGACCTTACTGAACGTTTCCCTTTGTGTCTCACAACACAAGGGGGCAGTCACAGCCTGCCCTCTAAAGACAACTCTCTTCCTCAACACAAAACTACAAGCACCTAATAACACACACCCTTCACTCAAAAATTTTAAAATCATCATGGTGACTCCTACACCAGCCTCGGAGTCCCCATCTGGGGAGGGGACCATATATGTCCCCAGGTCGGACTGCCTTTCTGTCGACGACCCTAAGTGTCTTGACACCCCCCTCAACTTTTTCTTCATTAACTTCTGCAACATTTGCGGTCTAAGATCTAATTTTCAATCTGCAGAACACCACCTCTCCTCTTCTAAACCTCATCTTCTTTTCCTCACTGAAACTTAAGTGTCTGAGGCAACTGACAGTAGCCCCTTTTCTGTTCCCTCCTACTTTCTCTATCCTCATTTTCGATCCAAAGCTGGATGCTGCATGTATGTGCGCAATGACTTAACCTGCTCTCGTGCCCACGCTCTTGAATCTTCCGAGTTTTCCACCATCTGGCTATGACTACAGAGTCACTCTCATACTAAATTTATCTGTGCTGTATACCTCTCACCTAACTCCTCTGATTATGAGAAATTCTTTGACTACTTAACTTCTCTGACACGGGTCTCTGACACGGAAGCAGTAGTCATTCCAAGGAAAATCAGCAAAATACCTCCTCAGGTCCCCCCAACTAGCAGAGGCAAAACGCCAGAGGCACCTTCGCTTAGGGGGATCCTGAGGAGGGATTGGAGCAATAGGACAAGATAAAGATATGAGATTGTGATCGGAGGAACCCAACGGAGAAGAAAGGGTGACAGCATAAGCAGAAGGATTAGGGGTCAGGAAAAGATCAAGAATGTTGGGTGTATCTCCAAGACGGTCAGGAATACGAGTAGGGTGTTGCATCAATTGCTCTAGGTCATGGAGGATAGCAAAGTTGTAGGCTAGTTCACCAGGATGGTCAGTGAAGGGAGAGGAAAGCCAAAGCTGGTGGTGAACATTGAAGTCTCCAAGAATGGAGATCTCTGCAAAAGGGAAGAGGGTCAGAATGTGCTCCACTTTGGAAGTTAAGTAGTCAAAGAATTTCTCATAATCAGAGGAGTTAGGTGAGAGGTATACAGCACAGATAAATTTAGTATGAGAGTGACTCTGTAGTCGTAGCCAGATGGTGGAAAACTCGGAAGATTCAGGAGCGTGGGCACGAGAGCAGGTTAAGTCATTGCGCACATAAACGCAGCATCCAGCTTTGGATCGAAAATGAGGATAGAGAAAGTAGGAGGGAACAGAAAAGGGACTACTGTCAGTGGCCTCAGACCCCTGAGTTTCAGTGAGGAAAAGAAGATGAGGTTTAGAAGAGGAGAGGTGGTGTTCTACAGATTGAAAATTAGATCTTAGACTGCGAATATTGCAGAAGTTAATGTAGAAAAAGCTGAGGGGGGTGTTAAGACACTTAGGGTCGTCGACAGAAAGGCAGTCCGACCTGGGGACATTTATAGTCCCCTCCCCAGATGGGGGCTCCGAGGCTGGTGTAGGAGTCACCATGATGATTTTAAAATTTTTGAGTGAAGGGTGTGTGTGTTATTAGGTGCTTGTAGTTTTGTGTGGAGGAAGAGAGTTGTCTTTAGAGGGCAGGCTGTGACTGCCCCCTTGTGTTGTGAGACACAAAGGGAAACGTTCAGTGAAGTCACAGCTGGGTTTAATGATAAGTTCACAGCACCCCCTGAACAGTGCTTTAGACCTCACTGGGAGTAATTATCGTTTCGGCAGATGTCTACTGCCTCCTCCTCTCATGCCCACGCTCTTGAATCTTCCGAGTTTTCTGCCATCTCACTACGACTACAGAGTTACTCTCAAACTAAATTTATCTGTGTTGTATACCTCTCACCTAACTCCTCTGACTATAAGAAATTCTTTGACTACTTAACTTCCAAGATGGAGCACATTCTGACTCTTCCCTTTTGCAGAGATCTCCATTCTTGGAGACTTCAATGTTCACCACCAGCTTTGGCTTTCCTCTCCCTTCACTGACCATCGTGGTGAACTAGCCTTCAATTTTGCTATCCTCCACAACTTACAGCAATTGGTGCAACACCCTACATATTCCTGACTGTCTTGGAGATATGCTTAACATTCTTGACCTTTTCCTAACCTCTAATCCTTCTGCTTATGCTGTTACCCTTTCTTCTCCACTAGGCTCCTCCGATCACAATCTCATATCTGTATCTTGTCCTATCGCTCTAATCCTTCCTCAGGATTCCCCTAAGCAGAGGTGCCTCTAGCATTTTGCCTCTGCTAGTTGGGGAACCTGAGAAGGTATTTTGTTGATTTTTCCTTGGAATGACTACTGCTTCCATGTCAGAGACACGTCTCTGTGTGCTGAGCACATAATAAGTGATAATGTCTGGCATGGAGGTGTACATTCTTCACTCTTTGGTTTAACACAGCCTTTCTCATGCTATACATGATAGAGGGGTAGTCTACAAAAGGTACTCGAGCCTTCCATCACCAGAATCTCATGCACTTTAAATTTCTGCCTGGAACCATTCCAAGTCTGTTCTCCAACTAGCCAAAAACTCCTTCATTAATAGAAAGTGTTAAAATCTTTCAAGATCTAACTCCCCTCATGACTTTTGGCACCTAGCTAAAAACATCTCCAATAACTTTGCTTCTTCTTTCCCTCCTTTATTTCAACCAGATAGCACCACTACTATCACATCAATCTCTAAAGCCAAACTCTTCGCTCAAACCTTTGCTAAAAACTTTACCTTGGACAATTCTGGGCTTGTTCCTCCCTCTCCTCCACCATCTGACTACTTCATGCTATCTTTTAAAATTCTTTGCAAAAGTGTTTTCCATGCCCTCGCTGGCCTAAACCCTCAGAAGGCTTATGGACCTGATGGGGTTCCTCCTATTGTCCTCTGAGACTGCACCTCTGTGCTTGCACCTTGCCTAGTCAGACTCTTTCAACTCTGTCATCATCTAACTTTCCTTCTTGCTGGAAGTTTGCCTACATTTAGTCTTCCTGAAAATGGTGACCTTTCTAATCCCTCAAACTACCATCCTATTGCTTTAATTTCCTGCCTATCTAAAATTTTTTAATCTATCCTCAACAGGAAGATTCTTAAACATTTATCACTTCACAATCTTCTATCTGATTGCCAGTATGGATTCTGTCACAGTCACTCTACTGGTGATCTGGCTTTCCTTACTGAATCTTGGTCATCCTGTTTTAGGGATTTTAGTGAAACTTTTGCTGTTGCCTTAGACATATCAGAAGCTTTTGACAGAGTCTGGCACAAAGCTTTGATTTCCGAACTACCCTCCTACAGCTTCTATCTTTCTCTCTCTAACTTCATCTCAAGTTCCTAAGGCAGAGTGTTGAAATATATGGCTTAACCACTACCTAATGATTATAAGAGGCCTTTGTCCTGCAGTAAACTCACATGGACTAATATAGAAGAGAGAGAGAGAGAGAGAGAGAGAGAGAGAGAGAGAGAGAGAGAGAGAGAGAGAGAGAGAGAGAGAGAGAGAGAGAGAGAATGCTTACAACCATTTTCTCTTAAACTTTTTTATCATAATACAGATATGGATATAGGAATGACTGCATTACCTGTGAGAAGGTGAGCAAACAAATAACACAGGTGTATGGCCTCTCGCCAGTGTGTCGCCGCATGTGACGTTTGTAATTCCCAGATTCTACAAACTGCTTATTGCAAACATCACATGTGTAGCGTAATTCCTTGTTGTGGTAGCGCAGGTGAACCTGAAAAGATTAATAGGCTTATAGGAACATGTTATATTCCATAAAATGATAGCTTCTACAAGAAGCCCACATTTTCTTCCATATTTGCAAGTTTCCATTCACATATTCACATATCCACAATTTTTCCCATTCAACTTTTCTCCTTTATTTTTTACTTTAACTTTTATGCATGACCTGTGAGAGTAGAGTGAGAAGTGCAGTTGGCAAAAAAGTGAAAAAAATGATTTCTAAGAAAGAATTTGGGGAGTTTAACATGTAATACAAGTGTTGAATGTTGCATGGCAATATTCCTATACAATATTCAACATTTATATCTACTAAACTCCTTCCACTTTCTTATATGAAAATTGTTTTTCTTCACTTGTATGACCACTGTCTTTATCACTCTACTTTCACATCTCATGGACAAAGGTTAAAAAAAAACAATTCATCAAAACTCATTGGAAAAAAATGAACTGGTTCCTAAGGGCAGAAATAAAAAAATAAATAAAATAAAATAGAATAAAATAAAATAAAATAAAATAAATAAATAAATAAAAATAATAATAATAAATAAATAAATAAATAAAATAAATAAATAAATAAATACACAAAAAATTATCTCTGGTAATTTTGCACTTGCTTTCTTCCCAAGGTATAATGCCAAACTCAAGGACCACAAGACTCGGGGTATTGAAAACAATGAAAATGTTTATTTATTCTGGCTGCATGACCTAGAACTGTGTGTGTGTGTGTGTGTGTGTGTGTGTGTGTGTTTACCTAGTTGTATAATACAAGGTTCAAGAAGGGCTCATGGTGTCCTATCTCCATATCTATATTTATCCGGGATTTCCTTAAATTTATGCACATTTGATGCTGTAACAACATCCTCATTTAGACCATTCCAGATATCCACAGTTCTATGTGAAAAACTGTACTTCTTAATGTCCCTCAAACACTGACTCTTCCTGATCTTCTTTGAGTGCCATCTCATCCATCCAGCTTCATCTTCTTCCAGCAATACCAGATCCTGCTTGTCTATTTTCTCAATGTGGTTAACTATTTTATACATCATTATTACATCTCTTTCTCATCTAACTTGCAAAGTTGGCAGTCCCATTTCCTTCAACCTCTCTTCATATGTTAGGTCTTTCGCACCAGTACCATCCTTGTAGCTGCTCTCTGAATTCTTTTCAACTTCTTTATGTCTTTCTTCATATGCAGAGACCACACAACTGCTGTATATTCCAGTCTGGGACATAGCATAGTGGCTATAATTTTTTTTTTATCATAGTCTTACCCATGTAATGAAATGCCACCTTAATATTTGTTAACATCCTGTATGTCGAGCTAAATATCTCATTTATATGCCATTCTGGGGTCAGGGTATCTGGAAAAACCACTCTTAGGTCTTTTTCCTCCTTGCTACTCATTATTACTTCCTCCCACATTTTATAGTCCCATGCAGGTCTTCTTTTACTCTTTCCCAATTGCATCACATGGCATTTCTTAGCATTGAATTCCAATTTCCACTTCTTGCTCCACCCATAAATCTTGTCAATATCTCTTTGCAACTCTATACAATCAACATGGCTTTTTATTACTCTTAACAATTTTGCATCATCAGCAAACAGACTAATATAACTGCTCAAACCCCACCCTGCATATCACTGATGTATATTTGGAACATAATGGGTGGTAACACTGATCCTTGTGATATTCTGTTTGTTACATTACATTATATGGAACTTTATCAAAAGCTTTTTTGATGTCCAAGTACACTGCACCTAACCACCCATCTCTGTTTTGTACTTCATCTATTACTCTAGTATAGAAACTTAGTAAATTTGTCACACATGACCTTCCTTTTCTGAAACCAAATTGACTATTTGTTATAACTTCGTTCTCTTCCAAATATTTCATCCACTTTTCCTTGATCACTATTTCACAGATCTTGCCCACAACAATAGTTAGCGACACTAGTCTATAATTTAGTGGCTTAGTCCTCTTTCCTCCTTTGTGTATTGTCACTATATTTGCTCTCTTCCACTCTCTTGGTACTGGTCCCTCTATCAGTGAGCTGCTAATCACATCCCAAATTGGCTCCACCATTTGTTCTCTACATTCCTTTAGTGTCCAACCTGACACTCCATCAGGCTCCATTGCTTTCCTGACATCCAACTTCTCTAACAATTTGACAATTTCATGATTTTCCATCAAGATTTCCCATAACCCCTCCCCCCCCTGGCCTCACCTACCCGTTTGGTTCCATAAAAGCTGCTTTCACATTGAACACAGACCTGAAATTCTCATTCATAATTTCACTCATCTCTTCTGCTATTTGATATATCCTTCCTTCCTTTACTATCTTGTTAATGGTCTCTCTGCTTGTCATCTTTCCATTGATATATCTGTAAAAAAGCTTGGGCTCTTCTTCACATTTCTTTACCACATCCTTTTTAAGTTGTTTCTCCTCTCCTTTTTCAACATACTCATTCCTTGCCTCCTTATACTGCTGTCTATTATTTTCATTTCTTTGTTTCTTCAGTTTCTTCCAAGCTATATCCTTTCTCTTCTTAGCTTCTGTACCTCTGACATAATACCAAATATGTTTGCTCCTCCTTATTTTATATACAGGTACATTACATACTTCTGCACACCCTCACTGTACTTTTTCAGGAATGTTTCATATTTCTCTTGCACTGTCTTGCCTTCCATAAATCCCTTCCAATTAATACTCTCAAAGAATTTTCTTAACTCTGTAAAATTTGTCTTTGCGTGATTTAGTCTCCCATTTTTATAATCCTCCTTACAAGATAGAACTTCCCAATCTTGCAGTACCACTTTCTAACACCACATGGTCACTTTTTCCCATTTAACTGAAGTATTTGATGGTTGGACTGGGCTCCAGTTTTTTTTTTTTTTTTTTTGTGAATACCAGGTCTAGCACAGATGGTTCCTTCTCCCCTCTGTATCTTGTAAATTCCTCCACCCATTGGTCCATTGTATTCACCATACTGTATTCACCATTGTATTCACTGTAACATTTCTTCACTCCACGGTCCAGCATTTCCATAAACTTCCATCTCCTCCCAGCTTACATTTTTGCAGTTAAAGTCTCCCACTAGAAGTATTTTACTCTCCTTCCTTATGTTGTGTAGGCACTTCAACACTTCCTTTTGCATTTCCTTGTGATCCTCCAGCCTCCATGTATTAATCTTCGGTGGCACATACGTTGATATGATCCTCCTCCTTTCTCTCCCTCCGGTTCTGATTGTTATGCCTATGACCTCCACCATGCCATCTCCATATTGCACTTCTTCCACATATATATCATCTCATACCATTATCAGTACTCCTCCTCCTTTTCCCTTTCTGTCTCTCCTCCAATAATTATATACCTCTTCTTTGAAGCTTAAATGGACTTCCTCTTTTAACTTTGTCTCGGTTAGGCACAACACATCTGGTCTATTTTCCTTTAAGTATTCTCTCACTTCCAGTACACCTGAAAGAAGTAACCTGTCTATGTTTGTATATATTACTCTTAATGTACTACTTCTCCCACCACATGCAATTTGTCTGTCTGCTACTGCGGTTCTTTTATTTCTTGTTCCCTTTCCCAAATATACCACTTCTTTAGTCTCATATCTAGTACCTTCCAATAAAATTTCATCTTGGTCTCTGTCCTTCTCTCTTTTTTTCTCTCATATCTAGTACCCTCCAATAAAATTTAATCTTGGTCTCTGTCCTTCTCTCTTTTTTCCTTAGCTTCATTTTTCAGATCCCTCCCTTTTTCCTTTTCCAAGTTCATATCTCTTTTTACCCAAATATACTCTGAACTTTCAGCCAGCTTCCTGGTTCTCACTAGGATCTCCTCTACTGCAACTTGGGATCTCATTCTCACTTTTAATGGTCTTTTACCTCTCCTTCACTATATTTTCTAATTCTATATGCTTCTTCCACTTCTCATTCCAGTCCCTGTTCCTCATCTTGTAATAATTTTCTTACGACTATGACTACAGAGTCACTCTCAGACTAAATTCATCTGTGCTGTATACCTCTCACCTAACTCTTCTAACTATAAGAAATTCTTTGACAAAACTTCCAAAGTGGAGCACATTCTGACTCTCTTCCCTTTTGCAGAGATCTCCATTCTTAGAGACTTCAATGTTCACCACTAGCTTTGGCTTTCCTCTCCCCTCACTGACCATCGTGGTGAATTAGTGTTCAACTTTGCTATCCTCCACAACCTAGAGCAATTGGTCCAACACCCTACTCATATTCCTGACTGTCTTGGAGATACACCCAACATTCTTGACCTTTTCCTGACCTTTAATCCTTCTGCTTATGCTGTCACACTCTCTTCTCCATTGGGCTCCTCCAATCACAATCTCATATCTGTATCTTGTCCTATCCCTGCAATCGCTCTTCAGGATCCCCCTAAGCGAAGGTGCCTCTGGCATTTTGCCTTTACTAGTTGGGGAGACCTGAGGAGGTATTTTACTGATTTTCCTTGGAATGACTACTGCTTCCATGTCGGAGACCCATCTTTGTGTGCTGAGTGCATAACAGAGTGTCTGGCATGAAGGCGTACATTCCTCACTCTTTTTCTCGATCTAAACCTTCCAAACCTTGGTTTAACACAGCTTGTTCTCGTAATATACATGATAGAGAGGTGGCCCACAAAAGGTACTTAAGCCTTCCATCACCAGAATCTCGTGCGCTTTATATTTCTGCCCAGAACCATACTTTTCTCCAACAAGCCTTCATTAACAGAAAGTGTCAAAATTTTTCAATATCTAACTCCCTTCATGACTTTTGTCATCTAGCCAAAAATATCTCCAATAACTTTGCTTCTTCTTTCCCTCCTTTACTTCAACCAGATGGCACCACTGCTATCACATCTATTTCTAAATCTTTACTCAAACCTTTGCTAAAAACTACTTTGGACGATTCTGGGCTTGTTCCTCCCTCTCCTCCACCCTCTGACTACTTCATGCTACCTATTGAAATTCTTAGCAATGATGTTTTCCATACCCTCACTGGCCTAAACCCTCAGAAGGCTTATGGACCTGATGGGGTCCCTCCTATTGTTCTCTGAAACTGTGCCTCCATGCTTGCACCTTGCCTAGTCAAACGCTTTCAGCTCTGTCTGTCAACATCTACCTTTCCTTCTTGATGGAAGTTTGCCTACGTTCAGCCTTTTCCTAAAAAGGATGACCATTCTAATCTCTCAAACTACTGTCCTATTGCTTTAATTTCCTGTCAATCTAAAGTTTTTAATCTATCCTCAACAGGAAGATTCTTAAACATCTATCACTTCACAACCTTCTATCTGATCACCAATATGGGTTCCGTCAAGATTGCTCTACTGTTGATCTGGCTTTCCTTACTGAGTCTTGGTCATCCTCTTTTAGAGATTTTGGTGAAACTTTTGCTGTTGCCTTGGATACATCAAAAAGCTTTTGATAGAGTCTGGCACAAAGCTTTGATTTCCAAACTACCCTCCTACGGTTTCTATCCTTCTCTCTGCAACTTCATCTCAAGTTTCCTTTCTGACCATTCTATTGCTGCTGTGGTAGACAGTCACTGTTCTTCTAAATCTATTAACAGTGTGTTCCTCAGGGTTATGTCCTGTCACCCACTCTCTTATTATTCATCAATGACCTTCTAAACCAAACTTCTTGTCCTATCCACTCCTATGCTGATGATACCACCCTGCAGTTTTCCATGTCTTTTCATAGACGTCCCTCAGGAAGTAAACATTTCACACAGGGAAGCCACAGAACGCCTGACTTCCAGTCTTTCTAAAATTTCTGATTGGGGCAGAGCAAACTTGTTATTGTTCAATGCCTCAAAAACTCAATTCCTCCATCTATCAACTTGACACAACCTTCCAGACAACTATCCTTATTCTTAAATAACACTCAGTTGTCCCCCATTTCTACACTGAACATCCTTGGTCTGTCCTTTACTTATAATCTGAACTGGAAACTTTACATCTCATCTCAAGCTAAAACAGATTCTATGAAGTTAGGTATTCTGAGACATCTCCGCCAGTTTTTCTTACCCCCCAGCTGCTAACTCTGTACAAGGGCCTTATCTTTATCTGTTCATGTATGGAGTATGCTTCACATGTCTGGGGGAGTTCCACTCATACCGCTCTTCTAGACAGGGTGGAATCAAAAGCTTTTCATCTCATCAACTCTTCTCCTCTAACTGACTGTCTTCAGCCTCTCTCTTATCGCCGTAATGTTTCATCTCTAGCTGTCTTCTACCGCTATTTTCATGCTAACTGCTCTTCTGATCTTCCTAACTGCATGCCTCCCCTCCTTGCTGCACAAGACTTTCTTCTTTCTCTCACCCCTATTCTGTCCACTTCTCTAATGCAAGAGTTAACCAGTTTTCTCAATCATTCATTCCTTTCTCTGGTAAACTCTAGAACTCCCAGCCAGCTTCTGTATTTCCACTTTCCAATGACTTGAATTCCTTCAAGACACTTATCCTTCAATTTTTGACTACTGCTTTAGACCCTTTTTTGGGACTGACATCTCAGTGTTTTTTTTTTTATTTATTTATTTTTTATTTTATTTTTGTTGCCCTTGGCCAATGTCCCTCATATATATATATATATATATATATATATATATATATATATATATATATATATATATATATATATATATATATATATATATATATATATATATATATATATATATATATATATGAGAGTCTTCAAATGTCAGGTGAAATCCTTCACTTCATATTCAGAGCTTAAATCTGCTCATTTATTTACTTATTTATTTATTTATTTATTTTATTTTTATTCATTTTGTTTTTCAATGTCTGCCAAAACTGGGTGCATCTTATGAGCCCATGCGTCTTATGAGCCATCAAATATGGTAGGTGTCATTGAAGAAGAGATAGTTATCTGAAAGTTTGTATCGAGATGATATATGGAGGAATTGAGTTTTTGAGGCATTAAATGGCATTTTCCTCAACTATAATGACTGCAAAAATCACTGCAAAACAGAAGGATGGCAACTTCTTATGGTAATCCTTTCACAATTTTAGGTCAAGTATTAACAACCATTTCACTATGATGCACAAGGCATGTCACCCAGCCCCATGTGTTCTACATAATGTGTTTGAAATCTCGTTTTCTAATACAGGAAGAATGGGATGGCCTTCGCATGCCTCAATCACACAGATTTCTGGGTCCACTCCTTCATTTGTCACTCAATCATAAAACTGAGTAGGTTCAGCAACAACCATATCAGCAAGTGTAGGAGCTAGACAAATGAGTGTAAAGGTGGTAAGGATACCTGGGCCGAATCAGAAGCACTGTTTATTCTCTAATGTTTCGACAGGAAAGTCTTCTTCAGAGACTTTCTGAAGAGGACTTTCCTGTTGAAACGTTAGAGAATAAACTGCTCCTGATCTGACCCAGGTTTTCTTACCACTTTTACACTCATATCAGAAAGTTCAGCAACAACCATATGGCAACTCCCTTTGCTGGTGGCAGGGATGAGTTGTGAAGACTGATATCACACTCTCCAGCCACTTCCTGTCTTTGATGTTAATATGAGCTTGTCTGTCTTCCACAGGGTTAGAAAAAAAATAAATTAATTAATAAAAAAAAAAAAATTATATATATATATATATATATATATATATATATATATATATATATATATATATATATATATATATATATATATATATAATTTACATATCAAAATTTTGTCCTATAACAGACTAATAAATAAGGTCTATACATGTACATATACATTAAAAATGTAAAAGTAGTCAAGCCTGATCCATTAATTTCCTATACACAGCAAGTTAACATAGGCTTTGTCCAACCAGACCAACCTGTATCAGCATGACCTAAACAAGTGTCTGTTCTTCATTAACAGAAAGTGTCAAAATCTTCCAAGATCCAACTCCCCTCATGACTTGTCACTTAGCCAAAAACATCTCCAATAATTTTGTTTCTTTATCTTTCCTTCCTTTATTTCAACCTGATGGCACCACTGCCATCTCATCTCTTTCTAAAGCTGAACTTTGCTCAAACCTTGGATGATTCAGGGCTTCTTCCTCCCTCTCCTCCACCATCCAACTACCTACTTCATGCTACCCATTAAAATCATGTGCATTGATGTTTTCCATGCCCTTGCTATCCTAAACCCTTGGGAGGCTCATGGACCTGATGGGGTCCCTCCCATTGTTTTCCAAAACTGTGTCTCCATGCTTGCACTTTGCCTAGTCAAACTCCTTCAACTGTTGTAGCCAAGGCATCCAGGCCTATAGCATTGCCCCTGACGACGCCAGCGCCTACACCATCCATAGTAACATCCCCAGCATGACCCCTCATGAGGCCATGTCACCCACTTACATCATCCCTGGTCATGAACAGGACAGTGCCTGCCCTGATGCCAAGGCACCCAAATGCTGAGTAAAGGTGACTCAGGCAGGAGCTATCAATAATCAATTTTACCATTACTCCAAACTTACAGATGTACTTTAATGAAATAGAGATAGGGCCAGCCTATGCAAGTTGATGGCCTCACAAAACAGTGAGCCACTATTAGCCTCAGTAATGTGTGAGCTAGAAGGGCATAGAAAAGCTACACCTGCTTGTGTGTAAAGGTGATTAACCATAGACTCCCACCAGGACATGTTTCTTACGAACCTACATATTACTAAGTGAAGCATAAACATCCTGGTGATTGTGCATATTGAAGGAAGAGATGAGTGTACTAACTAGTTAGATTTTAAACCTTAAAGGATAACTCCTTATGTAGCAGTAGGTAGCAATGTAAGTAGGTCGACATCACCATCATCAAAATTGAATACAAGGTGAAGCAGAGAACGATTCTTTCAGACCCTAACTAGACTCCAAGAGTGGAGTGTTACAACTTTTTGGAAGGTGCTCACACTTAACAGCACCATGAAGCTCCCAGTCATTTTCTGTCTCACCCTGGTCATAAGTAATACTTAGAAAATTTTTCTTAAGTGACTTGTGTGTCTTGACTTAGTATGTTATTTACAGTATACTGTGGTCTCCATATATTATATGTTATTTTTCATGGGTTGATATAATACTGAATCTTAATGTGTGATTTAATATCTTTTGTGGTGCTTTGCATGTAGTGCTAATATTTTAATGTTGGATTTGATTATTCTTTTATGTGATGTGCATTTATATGTTTATGTGTTATGTGTTACTGAATGACCTGAGTTGGCTGATAAAGCCCTACTAAAGTAAAGTGAATAGTTAAGATTTATCGAAAACTTACTCAGTTTTAATATGTGGTGGAGTTATTGTCTTTTGTTGCCTGCATGTATTGTTGGAATGTTTATTTACTGGTTGATAAATAATATTAGCTTTTCTGAACTGCGTTTGTGACTTATCCCACTGTGAGAGCCCCAGCCTTAACTCTAGATAACCTGGACTTCAACTTTGATGTGCTTGGTGTATAGATAATTAGTGCAGTTCCTGCATAGACTCTGTCTTACCTTAAAGGTAAGTTGGAGGATTACAACACAACTAAAATAATCAACATCTATCTTTCCTTCTTGCTTGAAGTTTGCCTACACTCAGCCTGTTCCTAAAAAGGGTGACTGTTCTAATCCCTCAAACTACTGTCTTACTGGTTTGATTTCCTACCTATCTAAAGTTTTTAATCCTCAACAGGAAGATTCTTAAACATCTATCACTTCACAACCTTATATCTGATTGCCAGTATGAGTTCTGTCAAGGCCACTCTACTGGTGATCTTCTGGCTTTCCTTGCTGAGTCTTGGTCATCCTCTTTTAGGAATTTTGGCAAAACTTTTGCTGTTGGTTTAGGCATATCAAAACCTTTTGAACACAAAAAACATTCAATAAGCAACAAAGTTGAGACATTTCAGATTTTATTCTTGCATCAACTCTACTAATTTTGAGTTTGATGAAAAGTGCCAAGGGCATAATGACAAACTCACCTTGAGATCATGAGATCGTGTGAATTGCTTTTCACACAAATGACATGGGTAAGGCTTCACTTCATTGTGCTTGAGGCGATGTCGGCGCAAATCAGTCCCAGTCACATAGGTGGCACCACAAATCTCACATGCATAATCTCTTTCACCTGTAAGGAAAAACAAGATCAGGATTTAAGCTTGAACTCAGCTGTAGGCATTCCTGATAATTATTCTTTCTTTAATCAATGATTTCATAAAATGCATATCTATCTACTGTATATGTCATGCCAGCAATCCCACACAGGGTGGCCCAAACACATCACAAAAATCAATCACACTCCTAATCCCATTTGCCCATGGTGGAAAGAGTCTTATGGACTACTGTACTAAATGCCAGGAACCCAGGCACAGCACAACAGGCAACAAACATACCACACCAAGGCATGATAGCATACAGTGATTTACCTCTGCCCATTCATAGTGAGACTGTTACCTATCCTGCACCTACTCCAATCCTGAGGCCACAGCAGATGCAAGGTACTTCCTGCAGAGTGACCCTGCACTCTAACTGGGTACATGCTCACACCCCCTCCAAGGGATTGACAAGACTGCATAATTTTCATGCACTCAGCACTATTGCTCTTCATTCACCTATCACCCACAATCGCTCTTGCTTGCTGCAGTCATTCGTCATTCAATGCAACCCAGTTCCTCCACTCTAGATGTGGTCTTCCTTTTAACCTTTCACCATGCACATCTGATCACATTATTTCTCTTTACTGACCTGCATTCTCTCCACATGCCCAAACCATCTGTCCATCCAGCCAACTCCCTCAAAACACCAGTTCTTTTTACCTCTTCATTTCTTATTCTGTCCCTCCATGTTATTACATACATACTTCTCAAACATTTAATTTCCATTACATTTAACAAACAGTCTCTGTTACTCCCATATTCCATATTGTAGCTTTATTGTCCAACAAAAAGCAATAGAACATTATACAAAGTAACAGGTTAGGGAAAGGTGGAAAAAATTGTGTATGGAAAAAGTAATTTGGATTGCTTTAAGTTGTGGCCTTTTATTTCCCTTATACTGAACTCCAAATTAGAGAGAAGACCAGTTGTACTGAAAGGAAAAGAAAAAAAAATGTGAAATCAAAAGCCTAAGAACTATAAATATGGATGTGTGTAATTCTCAGTAATTTTTCAGTCTGTTAAACATGTCACAGTTGTCTGAAAGTTTTGTCCACTGGTAACTCTTGGTAATTATATGCTACTGAAACACTCACTGGTGGTTGTAAGGATATATGTTTCAATTTATGTGTGAACATCCCTTGAACTATTTTGATGTCAAAGACTAAATAGTAAAAAAAAAAAAAAAAGTATCCAAAAAAAATTTTAATTTGACCAAATCCAAAATAATCTGGATGCCTGAAATTAAAAACAGGCCATGCCACATGCACCTGATAACTGTGCAAAGAAAACTAGAGGATAATACTTCTCTGCCAAGTCACCAGTCACCCATATTTTGTAATCAGGAAGAATATAATGTTGGGAAATATAGCAAATCCTGAGCATTAAAGAATTTAAGTGAAAATTACCAGTAGTCTATTGCACACAGGCAGATGTGTGGATTACTGCAAAAATATTAATGGAATTATTTTCCAAATATTTAATTCTAAAAGTTAACACTTATTTAAAGTTTCTTTGCCTTCCTAAGGATTCCAAGGCAACTTTTTCATTAGACAATAATTGTAGGGCTCATCACTCTACTCACAAACTTGTCTCTGGAAACTTAATTGCCCCTATATGTAACAAGTCTTATCAGCCAGTGGATTAAGGTGTAAGCCAGAAATTCAGTCAAGTATACAAGAAAAAAAAAGTATATAAGCAAAATGTTGAATTCTGATAGGTCAGTAAAGTATTTCCAGACATAATTAAAACTTAGAGGATACAATCTATAACACTCACTCAGCCCCTATACTGGAGTAATGTGAAGGAAGAAACTTACAGGGAGTGGTGGTGAAAGCTGCATGTCAAGGTAATGTTTTATGATGATAAAAATGAGGAGTAGGATTTTGAAGGCCAATAGAAGCAATAGATTAAATAAAACTAATGATAAGCAAAGAGCACCAAAAAAATGTGTCAGGAAACATAGAAGATGGATAGATGTAGGTAGTGAATTTCTGGGAGAAGAATCACAAGAAGCACTGTGGAGCAAAACATAAAGAAAGAGTTACATGAAGAAAACCAGGCAGAGGAAAAACAAAAGGTAACCTAGCAAAAGGGTGCAGTATTTTTCAAAGGGATGATGAAATTTGTGGAATAGAACAGTCAGTGCAATAAAGCATAAGTCCTCAATTTCAATAATTTACATAATTAATTTTATGAGAAATAATCTTAAAAGTGAAGTAAGCTGACATCAAGGATCTAAAATAGTATCTAACATGTTCTAATTTATTGAATTCATATCTATGGATCTCTACCCATATTTGTATCTTCTGTGAAAGTTTCAAATCAAACCAAAATCTTGGGTGCACTGTTCAAACCAATCACCACCTTTTCCAAGCTCACATCACACCACCAGTCTTCAGTTCCTGCTACCTATTAGAGATACAGAACTCAAATATAGAAGACTCACAGCCCCACTTGACAACTTAGTGCACCCATTACTTGATTGATAATATGGCACGTTTTCATGGTGAGGTCTCAAATTCAATTTTGACAGAACTTTTCTCCTGAACACACAAAGAGATACAAACATTTTCTGACTCTTCAAATTCAGGAGAAATTGTACTGGTTCAATGTCCTACCTTTTGGTACAAACATAGCACAGAGGGTTTTCACCAAGGTTCTGTTCCCAGTACATTCACACCTAACAGATGAAGGAGTGAATGTCCTATTCTACTTGAATGACTGGCTGATAGTAATTGACTCTCAGTCAGAGTACGAGAGAATGATAAACACCACAATTCAGGTAGGTTCTCACATGGGTCTGCAGTTCAACTTTTTCTGAGTTAAATCCTCACTTGACTAGACCAATCTGTCACCCCTTCAGTACAAAAAATGCTGGCAGAAGGTTTTCAGGATCAGACATTCCCAACACAGGCAGTGGGAAGGTTTGGTGGAGTCTCAACTTTGCAAAAGAGGTGGTTCTTTTTGCAAGATAAAGCTTTGCCATCTCATTTAATAAGGGAAGAAAGTTTTCTACTTGGTGGACAAGGACAAGTTAGTTGTTGTCTTGGAAGTTAGCAAGGCATCTATCATGGTGGTTGTCACCACACAAACTCAACACACTATTGCCTTGGAGTCTGGAGCTCCCAACTAATGGTCACTACAGATGTCAGTCTGGGGATTGGGTTATGACTCTTTGCAGGGCCACTCAAGAAGAGGAAGGTGGGACAGTGCGCAAGGCTGAGCAGACGGCTGAGAATCTTTGTTAATACAGCCCCAGGTCTCAGAATCTCACAATTATCAGTCTTAAGCAGGTCCAATAACTTCACTTGTTTTGGTCTCAATTTGTCCTTTGTCTGTCTTGCTTCTCCCCCATGCTTTGTGACCTAAAATGAAAGGTCTGGATATGTTCTCCAATCTGCCTGAATTGTTAAATGGGGCTCGCCATTCTTTATGTCAAGTGGCTGCTCTGAATAGTTAGTTTTCAGTTTGTCCCTCTACTTCAAGTAGATTGTGGATAAATCCTGTGAACAACAGTGTGTAACTCTAGGTGCATTGCAAAAATGATTTGTTTTGTCATTCAGGAAGCATTACCAGACTCTATCCCAAAAGCTAATCAGGTGAGGAGCTGTGCTTTGACATTAGTTTTTTTTAGGTCTTTTGACTTATCTGTGGTACAGGAACTAGATCATTGGACTTCTAGCAAGTCTTTTATTATGAGCAAAGCAAAATTCACTATGGAAGTTGTTTCATTTTGAGCAGCCTGCCCTGGCCCGACTGTAATGCTATTCAAACGCTAATATCTCCAGAACTACTCAGCCAATTGTAACAAAATTAGCACTATATGATACCACAACTCTGTCAGTTTTATATGATTTAGCTTTCATCTCTTCTATTGGGTGAAGTCAATGGGAAACTTGCAAAAGTAGAAGGGTGCTGAAAATGGGATTTCTCAAAAACTACTAAGCAATTTTAATGAAACTTAAGAAATGTCATGTTATAATTTTAATTAAATTCCTTAAGTCAACTCTGAAGCAGTGCTGCACATGTGCGAAGTAAAAATTCCAACTCTTTAACTAATTAACTGATCAAGCTCAAATTTTGTTGTTTATAAAAGTACTACAAGTTATAACAAAAAAGCATGTCAAATTTCCAACACTACTAAGCATGCACAAAATACAGTATAAAACTTCTTGTAAAGTGACTGCCAGTTTTCTGCAATTTTCACCAACTTCTTTTTGTCTCAACAAGAGTGGATATATACTTCTGAACACAGAATGAAATTTCCTATCCAATGGTGTGTAGCACAACCACTGGGCTCTTGCAAAGTTTTGAGCTAGAGTGATTTGAATATTAGGCAAGTATGCAATGTCTGGGATGCCTGAAATTGCCTCTCTCTCTCTCTCTCTCTCTCTCTCTCTCTCTCTCTCTCTCTCTCTCTCTCTCTCTCTCTCTCTCTCTCTCTCTCTCTCTCTCTCTCTCTCTCTCTCTCTCTTATTGAAATAGCCCTTCTACTGATGCATTACTGACTGCTTGGCTCATCAATCACCTTCCAAGGCATTTTACTGGTTACTGGGTATTGGGATTCATTTTGCAAAATGCTTCATGTGTAGCCATAAGTCTTCTCTCATAGTTTTTTCATCTTGCAGTGCTGGGTATTTCAGGTATGTGGTGGTACTCTACTCGTATGTTGGAAATAAATTTGTGAGAGCTTATTCTTGTATTTTTGTTTGAATTTGCTATTGCTGTTTTCAAAGTTTTCCCATAATGAAGTGGTTTTCAAGTGTGCCTATTTTCCCTGCTGCTTTTAACTACAAAATGAGGTGGTCTGACCAAGGAAAAATCCATATTTCGTAGCATTAGCAGCGTGGATACTTTCCTACCCTCTCTTGCAATCTTTTTAACAATGGGTTATTCTCCATTATCTGGTAGGTATGTTTATAACAGCACTCAGTATGGGTCAGCAGGGGAAGGGGGGGAAGGAACGGTAGAGGAGGATTGATGTTAGGCAAAGCCAGATTAATGCGGCTGTTTCAAGCATGAGATCCTGTGGATAAAATTTTCACGCTTTTTCTTATAATCTAAATTGGAAACTTCACATCTCATCTCTGGCTAAAACAGCTTCTATGGAGTTAGGTGTTCTGAGATGTCTCCGCCAGTTTTTCTCACCCCCTAGCTGCTAACTCTGCACAGGGGCCTTATCCATATATGGAGTATGCTTCACATGTCTGGAGGAGTTCCACTCATAACACTCTTTTTTGTCTCATCAACTCTCCTCTGACAGACTGTCTTCAGCCTCTTTCTCATCACCACAATGTTGCATCCCTTGCTATCTTCTATTGCTATTTTCATGCTAACTGCTCTTCTGATCTTGCTAACTGCATGCCTCCCCTCCTCCTGCAGTCTCACTGCACAAGACTTTCTTCTTTTTCTCATCCCTATTCTTTCCACCTCTCTAGTGCAAGAGTTAACCAGTATTCTCAGTCATTCATTCCTTTCTCTGATAAACTCTGGAACTCCCTGCCTGCTTCTGTATTTTCACTTTCCTATGACTTGAATTCCTTCAAGAGGGAAGTTTCAAGACACTTATCCTTTAATTTTTTACTACTGCTTTCGAGACCGGCATCTCAGTGGGCCTTTTTCTTGTTTTATTTTTTTTTATTGGCTTTTTGTTGCCCTTGACTGTTGTCCCTCGTACATAAAAAAAAAAAAAAAGATTCATGTAAGGCAAGAATTCATGTATTTTCCTTTTAAGTCATCTCCTTTCCAACCACCCTTAAAATCAAAATGAAAAGTAACTGACTGAATATGATGGTAAGTGATTTACAGGAAGTGAGAGGAGGTATGGGGAACCCAGGAATAACATCCCCTCTAGCAGCTGAGACAGTGCCTGATCTCAAAATTGGCAGTGAACTATAGCCTGATGCCTAAAAGAGTTGCTGGTATACGATAATCACCTGTTAATTACAATACGGAGACTGATGCACACGTCTACTATTGGACACCTAGTCTTGGAACTTTCCACACCTACTGTATATTATATATATATATATATATATATATATATATATATATATATATATATATATATATATATATATATATATATATATATATATATATCATCTTTAATCAACTTTTTTTTATTTTTTAATATCTGAATCCATAAATCAAAATTTGTCCCATAAGTATCTCAAGTGTATTTACAAATACATCTGAATAAAACTTATATAAGTACTTGATATTTAGTATTTAATCTATCTATCTATATACAAGGCCAACAATCCCACATGGGGCAGCTCAAAGCACCACAGACTCATACATGCATCATTCACACTCTTAGCCCTGCCAGTCCCTGGTGAAAAGGAATAGTCTCATGGACTACCCTACTATACCCAAGGAGCTTAGGCATTGCACAGGTAGCCACATACTTCCACAGCAAGATCAGGCTAGTATATAATGAATTCACAAAATGTATTTAATATTTACTACTTAAATATGTTTCTCCCATAAATGCAGTATACAGAATTTGAAAGTATTTAGCAATCAGCTCTAAGAACAGCCTTCTAAATAACCATATTTCCTGTCATGAAAGAAGCATTTTTTTTTTAGAAAAGATTCTATAAAATAACCCTGTCTTATACCATGAAGGTTAGGTTTTGGCAGGGATTGGTGTTATTGTTACTGGTACAAGACTAACACCCAAAAGATCACCATTTGATCTCCTGATGTCCCCAGAATTAAGTATATATATGCTTATAAATTATTTGATTACCATAATGATTACAAATTAAAATAATACTAAAAATATAAAATTGACAAAGTCTGTTAGATTACTGTCTTGAACCAAATATGAGACAACAGTTGTTCAGCTACATATGACGAGGATGATAGACAGAGGTGATTTGCTCTTGTGTTGATGCATGGTTAAGCATGAAGATAAGGCAGTTTCTTCCACTCCTCAGACATATTAGAGTCACATTTTGAAACTTTTAGGTTACAGCAGAATAATATTTTTTTTCAAGATGTGGGGACAGCAGTGAGAACAGATGGGGGAAGACAAGGAGCTGCAGCCACATGAGCTATAGCTAGTGCTGTATCCATCTTAACAAACATGCATAGACCAACATTATTGCAGAGTGGGAGTTGATATATTGCTATTCTATCTCTACTCCTTGCTGAGTCAAAACATCAGTGACTTGGACAATACCACAATTTCAAAGGATAGGCACTACTTGCGGTATTTCTTTCATGATTCAAATATTAAAGGATATATGACTAAGAATAAGAGTAATTTTGCATAAAAAAAAGCAGTGAAATTTTTTACTTTCTCAAAATGTATCTTGCCAAATTACAGGGGTGTCATACTCCAGCATGTCTTATATGATAGGAAATATGGTAATATCTACCAATCATAAGCTATGCTCCTCTCACTTACTGTTACATTACATACTGAACATGTTTATTATTTAGATATGAAGCAAGTGGATTTGTATTTAGACCTTTACGATAAAATGGATATATTGTCTCCTCACCTGTATGTAACTTGGTATGTCTCTTGAGAGCATTTATGGCAAAGAAAGACTGACCGCAGACTTCACACGTGAATCGTCGTTCACCAGTGTGATAAACCAGGTGCATTTCCATGTTAGCCTTGCGACTGAAGGCCTTTTTGCAAATAGGACATTCAAAGGGTCTTTCTCCTGTGAGAGAAAAAAACTCAAGATTAGTAAATCTAGTGCATTATATTTCTTTCAATGCAACCTATCACTTCTTACAAATAAAAAATGGTACTAAAAAACAAATGGCAAATAAATAAATGAATAAAAAGAAAAAAACAGGTTCCTACAGGAAGCATTCTGAAAATTAATCCCTCATAGTTTTAATTTGCCATGCCACACATGATGTCACTGAAGAAGACTGGATAGTTATCTGGAAGGCAGAGGTATAATACTAGAAGCACCTCTGCTTAATGTATCCAGAGGCAGCACTGGAGCAACAAAACAGAAAACACAGGCAAAATTGTGATCTGAGAAAGATGACAGAGAATTTGAAGGAATAAACTGAAAGACTATAAACTGATTGTGTCTCCAAGATCAAGAGCTGAAGACAGGTGCAAGATTACAAGTACTTAGGGATGTGGATGAGTCCTAGTGGGTGTGCAAAGGCAAAGAATGAAAAGATAAGTATGGTAAACCAGTTGGTAGGTCGACTGGGAAGCGCGGCAAGGATGAGAGCAAGTAAGTATGATGTGTTGAGAGAAGTGTGGAAGAGTGTGGCTGTGCCAATTATAATGTATGGTATGGATGTGATTGCATGGAATGAAAGTGAAATTGATAAGTTAGAAGTGGGCCAGAATAGAGTAGCAAGGATGGCACTGAGTGCACTGAGGTGCACAGCAGTTGAAGCCTTGAGAGGTGACATGGGATGGAGCACCTTTAGGGAAAGACTCACAAAAGCCACACTTAGGTACAAGATTAGGCTTGAGAGAATGGATGATGCAAGAATAGCAAGGAAGGTGTACCTGTGGAATGAAAGTGGAAGCAAATGGAGAAAGAGATGCATGAGAATGACAGACAGGAATGGATTGCAAGTTGTGTGGGCGATAAGAATGGCAGGGAGGAATCAAAATGAGCATGAATGGGTGGTAACAAGAGGAGGCAGAGTGGGAGCCAAATGGGATGTGAGAAAATGGAAGAATGAGATAGACAAAGAAGTGAAATGTGTGGGACTGAATGAATGGAAGAATGAAGTGGAAAGAAAGAAGACCCTGGAATGGTACAAGGAGAAAGAGGCCCTGAGGTATGAAAGGTGGTATGATGGAAGCCTGGGCGGTCATCTTTTCTTCCGAGCAAGGGCACAGTGTATGGATGTGAATGCAGGGAGTTACAGGTGATCTGAGTCCGGCAGCAAAGTGTGCCAGATGTGTGACATGGGAGAGGATGAGACGGTGGAACATGTGGTGCTGGAGTGTATGAAGTATGCCAGAGACAGGAATGAGATGATGCAAGTGATACTGACTGAGTTAGGGCATGAAAGGAATGAAAGAGTGGAGAAGACAGGAAAGGAATGGATGGTGTTGTTGCTGGGATTGTGTAGAGAGGCGAATGAAAGGATGATTGAGGCGGTGAAAGAGTTTCTGGAGAGAAGGTAGTGTGCCAGATGTATGAACAACTAGGATAGAGGATGCTGTTCGTTTCTCTTTTTTTTTCCCCTTCTACAGGAGTTGCCGATCCAAAGGCCTGGCTCAGGAGTGATCCTGTGCCACCTGTACCATCAAGATCAAGATGTATGCCAGGTAGTCCAGTTAAAAAATTACTGCCAGATATTCTCAAAGCGAGGGAAAAATTGTGTGTGTGTGTGTGTGTGTGTATGCACAGGGTCTATGTCTCAGCTGCCATCCTTTGTTGGGAATTTTGATTGACTGATAAGTTGCTGCTACAATGATGTGGTCTAGAGTATTCTCTTGATGGAACATGATCCCTCTGGTCATTATTCCTAGCCTCTTGAGATTCTCATGCATTTGTATAGACAAGTCATTATAGTATTGTCCTTTTGGGAGATAATCCATTAGTAACATACTTTATGGATCAAAAAAAAATAAATGCCATGATCTATCCAGCCAAGTCTGTATGTAATGGTGGCCTTCTTTTGGTTGGGGGAGGATGTTTTTCTTGTTTCTTATTTCAATTCCTGTTTAGTCTCAGCCCGCTAGTAATGAATCCATAACTCATTTATAGTAATGAACTGAGCCAGAAAATTTCCAGATCACTTGCAGAGTTTCAAACTGTTGGTGAACAAATTGCATCAAGTGCACCCACTGAGCTGGATAAGCTGATAGTCATCAATCTTGCTTAACCATCCCAAATGAGGTAACACACCACCATTTTAACACATCAAAGATTTTCACTTCAAGAACCAGACAAAAAGAAAAAATTGTGTGAATTAAGCTTTGAAAGTACAATGATATCCTTAGGCAGATTTCATAGACATAATTTATCATTGTTTTCTGGGTGAGGCTCACAACTAATGTCACCTCTCATAAATGCAGATCAATAAATTTAAGTAAATAATCTCCCTCAAAAAATTAAAACAGTGTTTACATCTCTGTTTCATCATAAGAATACAAATCAAGGGGCCAAGATTTTCAGCTAACTCATCGCATTCCTTTTAACTGCCTTTTATGAATATGCTAGGATTACAGTGGCAATATTCTTCCAATATTTTTTTCTTTACAGATAAAGAAGGCTGGCCAAGATCCAAAAAAAGGAGAGAAAAAAAGGCAGATAATTTGCCATTAAAAGTTAGTCTCCCCAAAAAAAACTAGTTTCCACATATCAGAAGGAAAGAAAATAAAAAGAGCAAAGGGTCCCAGAGTTTATCAGTAAAAGAAATAAATGAGTGAAGATATTGCTTTGCTTAACTCTGGCATTAGTAAAATAAACTACATTGGTGTGAAAGTAGAAAGTCTGGTGTAGCAAGACCATAGGAGGGAGGGAGAAACATGCAGTAACAAATGAGAATTAGGGAAATTACAGTAAAGGATGGCAAAAGATGCAACATTACTGTTGAGTGTGAGAGGTTGCAGTCATCTAAAGAGCTGCCATGGTGAAAACTTTTGACTCCATCCTGGATAATAAAATGGTAAGACTGTGTGAATGGAGGCCCTCCTTATATGGGAAGTGTATTCCATACAAGTGTGAAGAAAGGCACTGTATAAAGTTGTCATCTCTGAGGAGAAATTGGCAGACAACAAAAAAACATCAAACTTCATCATAGCTATTTTAGCAAGAGATGAGATATTAAATTTTTAGCTATCTACGGTGTCTGGTCATTTCACCACACCATGAAGTCACTTTGCCCACAGGTCCATTTGCCCACAGTATGGAGTCATTTCACCTACACTATTAAGTGTTCCATATCTCTCTAAGGAAGATGTAGTTCCTATGGTTGAATGTTTCTCCCATCAAGCAACCAAAAACTTAATTGTAAATGACAAAAGAATATATTTCAAGAATGTGGATCCACAGTTCCACATGGTCACCTTCTAGCTAAATATTTTCAAGTCTGTGTCTACTAATAATGACACAAAAGGATGGCACCATTGATTAAACAAACATGTTGTAGGTTGATGCAACCTACTGTTTCACCTAGTAAATGAATGTGCCTACATAAGGCTGGTAATAAAAAATAAATAAAAAAAAAGCTATGAAGGATCTACTGCAAAAAGTTAAGGGATTTTCAGGATAGAATATTCACTCTGGGGTGTGTATGTAAGGAGCAAGAGGTCATCATATCAACTGTGGAAATCTTGTGCTCATCTCAGTGAACCAGTCTGCAGCTGAATCTTACATGAATGTATTTTATTAAAGGTTTTATGTTTAGGTTTTCATTCTGCATTTTTTATTAAAGGTTTTTATATTTAGGTTTTTAATTCCATTTTTAACTAACTTTTATATTTAGGTTTTAAAGATTTTACTTATATATATTTTTTTTTATTCATCACATGAATTTAATAAACTTTTATTTAATTTTTCTGATTTTTTATTTACCACTCAATAAAAGCCCCAACAAGCCCCCTACTGTTGCACCATCCTGATAGTGCATGGCCTCTCAAATAACATGACACTTACAGATAACCACTTCACACATAACTAATAAACATCTTAGTACATGTGATACAATATACTCCATGTACAGTAGAACCTCAGTTCACAAACATCTCAGATCACAAACAAATTGGTTCACAAATTAGTTTTGCAACCAAATTTTAGCTTGGTTCACAAATGATAGGGTTGCCATATATGAACTATCAAAATTCCGGACACCTTCACTAACACCTGATTATGGTCCTGATATGATACTGGAAAACATGTAAATTAATTAAAAGAAATTCAACTTATTTACCTTTGCATATGGCTGATAATCTTGAATTCCGTTTTTCCACTTAGCTTAGTTGCTGTCTTCTAACTCTTCTTCAACCACTGCGTGTGATGCTTGATGTGCTGATGCATATTTTTCTGTAGATCTTATATTTTTAAGTAGTTCCTTGTTGGACTTTAAAAAGTTGAAGAAGTCAACGCAAGAGGTCTCTCGGTAGTTGTACTGTACAGTCAGAATACTTTTCATTGTATCAACACTCAGCTTGTTCCTTTCCTTCGTCCATTGACTTTGCATCAGCGAAAAGACTTGCTCCACATTAGCATTGTGGGATGTTACAGCAAAAAGAATTGTGCAATTCTGAGCAGTTCTGAGTGGCATTCAATATTCTTTGATGCTTCAAAGTATCTGGTCCATTTTTTATGTGCTGGTAATTTACTGAAATCTTCATCGTTCTTGTTCCTTTCTACAAACTGCCTCAAGTTACAAACTTGGTCAAAGCACTTTACATCATCAAGCTCTATTCCCTTGTCTATCAAGTATACAACACAAGGTTCCACATCAGTCCAGTTTGGCATTTCACTCAAGACCATCCACTTGAAACAAGAGAACTCTTCCAGTGGTTTCATCCACTTTGCTAAGTACTCTGAGCATCTGTTGTACAGGTTAACTACTTCAACACAGAACCTGTTAAACTCTTCTTCTTTTCCTTCTGTGCGCTTCTGAGCAATTAGTCCTTTAACTTTTAAAGATATGAAATGCTGGTTCTTTCTTTCTGCAAGTACTTTACACACAGACTCCAAATTTGTCAGGACTTCTACAACAAAGTTACTTTCCTTTTCAATTGTTTAAATGTGTGTGTGAAATACAGCCATTAAAGAGTGCATGTGCCAGAGGTAAATCTCACTCATTTCATTTTCAAAGAATTTTTTTATTACTGTTGGTGGTTGCTCTTGTGAAAGAAAGAAGGACTTAAGAGCAGGAAACATCTCTATCAGCCTTGTGATGCCAGGAAATAGTGACAGCCAATGACTCTTACTATGAGAGAGAAGTTTTCTGTACTCAACCTCAGCAAATTCACAATACTCCTTTAGTTTTTCAGAGCGAACTGTGTAGATATGAAAATACTGATAAATCTTATTGATAATATTTTCAATATCAATATCCATTCTTTCTGCTCCATGATGAACACAGTTATTCAGAATATGTGCTGGGCAACCTACTCCAATCAATGACTTTTCCAACATCTTCAGATTTGCAAACACCCTTCTTCGTTACGCTTGAGTCCTCCAAACATTGTATTGCAGTTGTCACCTGTAAATGCCACACACTTTTTAGTAAGCCCATGTTTATCTAGGGTTTCTTTCACATATTTGGCAATAGTGTCTGCAGTCTCATTTGGGGTGTTCTTAAACTCAATCAGTTTTGACTGTAAACCACCATTCTTCCAGTCAAAGTACTGAATAATTACAGGAAACAGCTTTAATGCATCATGATTACTACCATCTGTAGCAATTCCACAGTATACTACTTCATTTTCTTTTAGGCTTTTTAAGCAACATCAACAGAATGAGGTACAAGCACAGCTTTTATAATAGCTACTGTCTTTGTTCGAGTACTAGAAAACTTTCTTGCCACCTCAGAATCAGGAAAAGTTTTTTCAGCAAAACAGATGAACAATCCATGGATAAGAAACTACCATGATGTTTGACAGTGTGAAATGCATAAGCACCTTCTGCAGCACTAACATCTTCAGCTTCACTTCCTGGTTTAACAAAATAATGTGTCATCTTCATTGATGAATCCTCTTCTTGCACTGCTCTCTTATGTTTCTCAGAGCTCACATGTGACTGTAAGTCATTAATGCCTTTATGTGCCAGTGAGACAAATGTTCCTGGTTTACACACCAAACACTTGGCTTCCCACTCATCCCTGCTTTTTTTGAAGCACAGGAGTTTGTTCTGCATCTCAGCAGTGAATTTACACTTTCGTTTGGGCATCTAATGACGAGGTCACAAGGCTGCAAACAGTAATCCAAACTGACCCCTATCAGAGCTGGTGAAAGACTGGGGCGCGAGTGCGACGTCAAGTGAGGCGGTGTTGGGAAGGCTGCGAGCACCAACTTCATACAGGACCCATACACGTCAGTCTTGACGGAAACCAAACCAAAGCAGCTGCCACTCGGTGAACCCCCATCTCTCTCTCTCTCTCTCTCTCTCTCTCTCTCTCTCTCTCTCTCTCTCTCTCTCTCTCTCTCTCTCTCTCTCTCTCCATTATTTCAACCCAAGGAAATTTAATAAATGTGATTTTTTAACAGTTAGTAATGATGGAAGGTGAAATTCTGGACATTTGAGGGATTTTCAAAAATCCCCCTGGACGCAGATTTCGTTATCTGATTTCCGGATATGTCCGGGAAAATCCAGATGTATGGCAACCCTAACAAATGATGCTTTGGAGTATGAAGACACATTACCCACAATCCACAAAACCTCCTGCTCAGCTGTGCATTGGTATGCTTGGCATAAATATTGTTCGTGAGAGTGCTGCATTCAAAACAATATATATATATATATATATATATATATATATATATATATATATATATATATATATATATATATATATATATATATATATATATTCATTTATTTTATTTTATTTTTTATTTTTTTGCTTCCATTTTTTTTGTGCTATTTTACCCATTATGTCATCTAAGGGAAAAAGTGTTAATGATAGTAACAGTAAGAAGTCTAAGTGTATTACTACTGAAGTAAAGAAAGAAATTATTGGAGGAATAAACGAAGAGGGTAGGGAAGGCAAAGTTATCTGAAAAGATCATTGGGCAGCTGTGTCTTTGTGCACATGGGGTGAATCTCTCTCTCTCTCTCTCTCTCTCTCTCTCTCTCTCTCTCTCTCTCTCTCTCTCTCTCTCTCTCTCTCTCTCTCTCTCTCTCTCTCTCTCTCTACATAAAAATAAGTAATAGACACACATCCACTAACTGCATTCATCAGTAATTGAGCATCAGTCTGTGTTGACGTTGAACACCAATAAGATAACCTTCCTAGTGCACGCACGCACGCACACGCGCGCGCACGCACACACACACACACACACACACACACACACACACACACACACACACACACACACACACACACACACACACACACACAGAGAGAGAGAGAGAGAGAGAGAGAGATCAGGGAGGTAGGAACTGTACTCTCCCTTACCATCTCCCTTCCCTGAGAGAGAGAGAGAGAGAGAGAGAGAGAGAGAGAGAGAGAGAGAGAGAGAGAGAGAGAGAGAGAGAGAGAGAGAGAGAGAGAGAGAGATCAGGGAGGTAGGAACTGTACTCTCCCTTACCATCTCCCTTCCCTGAGAGAGAGAGAGAGAGAGAGAGAGAGAGAGAGAGAGAGAGAGAGAGAGAGAGAGAGAGAGAGAGAGAGAGAGAGAGAGAGAGAGAGAGAATGTAGGGAGGAGGGAGGGAAGGAGAGGAGGGTAAGAGGGCAAGGAATGAACCAGGGAGGGAGGAACAGTCTCCCCTCCCTGGTGGAGAGGAATGGGATCAAGAGATAGATAGGGAGATATGAACAACGAGAGGGACCATAGGGGGGCAAACTGTGATGTAGACTGCCAGTGAGACTTCCTCATTCTGGATAGAGGGTGGGGCATGGTGTAGCTCATTTATGTGATTAGTGGTGGGAACAGGAATAGTGGGAGAAGCAACAGAACCTCAAGGACAATATATGGAGTCTTAGCTACTCAACAACTAAAACAAAATGTAACTATGATGGCTACATAGGCGTCATCGTATTGAAAGGGCTAAGAATATTTCAATTTCATTCTATATTCTTTATAAAAAAAATAAAATAAATATGTACATATACCATATTTCTGAAGCTGAAATGGTTCAATTGTATTTACATTAATTTCAATGGAAAAAAAACTGTTTTGGTTTGTGAACCCAGAATGGATTGAATTCGTGAACCAAAGTTCTACTGTGTACAGTATATAATGTTTAGCTCAGTGGACATGACATGGAACGTATGGGCGAACCAACTATCATGTGGGCAAATACACTTTACATTTGGGCAAAAAAGCTTTGCTGGTGAATTAACATGTGGGTGAAGTGACTATAAATCCTATTTAGTTAAGAATATTCCAAGTATGTGCAATGTAGGGGAGAGAAATACTTAAATGTAAATAAAGAAGAGGGAGTGCTTGTCTGGAAGACTATGTCAACTATACAAATGAGAAGAAATTAGGTTTTTGAGACTAAAACAACACAAGGTTTCCTTTGCCCAGTCAGAAATTATAGAAAGATCAGAAGTTGGGCATACTGTGGCATCTACTGAGCTGAATATCTGACCAAAGAAGGCATGGCAAAACATCATTAAAAAAATCAGTAACAGGCATAATATAATCAGAGGGAGGAGGTGAAGAACAAGCCATGAGAAAAAAGAGATAGAGGAAGTGACAAAAGTGCTATCTGGATGAAAAAAATGAGGAAAGATGAAGAAAAATTATTGAACATGCATACTTTCAGTACATTTTCTTACAACTGAAAGATTTTAGCAAGTTGAAGAACAGATCTAGCACGATTTTTAACAGAAATATTAAAGGCATGAGTTTTCAGAGATAAAAGGCTGAGATGCTGTTTGTGAATTGCCTCTTTATCCTAGACAGCACAAGAATAAGATGAATTCAACTGAGATTTACAATTTGACCATACAATGTGTGGCTAAAACATATCTCCTCCCACAGGAGGGTGAAAAATAAAACATATTAGATACCGGAAATATATCTCTCCAAAGATTTTGATTCTGAGAGATAAATTAGTATAAAATAAATATAATACATAAATTATACTTTTCCTCTTCATATTTAATTTGTTACAGAGTGGAATCAAGTACTTTGTATAAAAAAAAAAAAGCTTTAGTGGATACACATACTACAAACCTTTATGTATTCTCATATGAATCCTTAAGTTTGTCCTGGAGGAAAGTACCTTCCCACACATGGCACACTGGCAAGGGTTGGGACCATAACTGTGTTTGTGGTGGATATGGACCTCCATGTGGTTTTTTGTAGTGAAGAACTTTTGGCAGTGATCACACTGGTATGGACGTCCATTGTTGTGTTCAGAACGCTGGTGTTCTCTCAGCTCACCTCTGTAATATGTAATTATACACAATAAAAATAAATAGATTGGAAGATACACAAATAAATTATTAAGCAAGTGTGTGTGTGTGTGTGTGTGTGTGTGTGTGTGTGTGTGTGTGTGTGTGTGTGTGTGTGTGTGTGTGTGTGTGTGTGTGTGTAAATATATTTATACATAAAGCATGAGACATTCAACTAAGCATTCTGGGATTTGCTGCATTATTTATTTATTTATTCTAATCTATTATTTATTTACTTATTACTTATTATTTTTTTTATTTTCTATTTCCCAGATAAGGCCAGTCAAAATTGAAGTGCACCTTATAATTATGCTTGTGTGCCTTCTATGGCCAAAAATATTATAGTTAAATCATTATGCAATATGTGGCAAGATTTAAAAGTTTATGCACCATAAGTACTCAAAATAAGAGTATAGCTTTGAAATTCCTATGACATGTTGCCATATCATAGACTTTATTTTTTTTTTTCATGAGAAACTTAAATACAATACTTTCAGGAAAATATATGTTTTTATATTGAATGATTCCCTAAAAGAAGAGGTTGCTCAACAACTTCTATCTTTACTTTTCCCTTCATGATTTCAAAAATAAAAATAATAGGAATTAAAAATAATAATAAGCCTTCCATCAGAGATCTGAAGGAGGATGTTTACTTCTATATAAAGACACAGATTACATTACCTGTTATAGAAGACAACTCGACAAACACGGCACTGCAACGGGCCTGGTTTTCTCTTCCCTGCTTCTTCAGCTCTGCCTTCCAAATCTCCAGCCTCACTATTATTTTCATCACTGCTAAGGCAAAGAAATTATATTTTTATCACATTTATAACTTCATTTTCCCAGAATTTCTTACATCATAATTCTACTTTATCTTTAGTCTTGATTTTAAGGGGCTATTATATGAAGTATTTTTATCCTCACCACTAACTTGAAATATAAACTTATTAGACATTCTTTAAATTCTACCATCATATTCACAAACCAATCAATTCCAGTCACAGGTCCATTGGCCAATACTTAATCTGGGTCATTATTTAATTTATATTCATCTTCAAAGCCAGCTAAATAAATCCTTACATGAAATCATTATTCATAAAAAGAAAAAGAAATCTTGCTGGTCACAAGAGATGAGTTATAGAAGTAAACAAAACACACACACACACACACACACACACACACACACACACACACACACACACACACACACACACACACACACACACACACACACACACATACACACACAGAAGAGGAGAGAGAGGTGACCTGATTGCTTTATATCAAGTTTTGTCGGGCTATGAAAAATTGAACTGGAGTGATATGGTGGTGAAAGATTTTTGAAGCACAAGAGAGCACGAGAAGGTGAAGAAGGGAGTGTGTAGAAAGGATATTAAGAACAGTTTCCTGCAAAGGACTAAAGGAATCTGGAATGAGCTGCAAAAAGTAGTAGTAAATGCAATAACTATACATGATTTTGAGGAAAAACTGGATAAGAGTAGATATCAAGACGAGACAGCACAACCTTAGACTCGTCCCATAAACCACAACTAGGTAAATACTAGGTAAATAAATACACACACACACACACACACACACACTTGTTTACGGCAAGTAATATGCAGGAAAAGTGGGATATATTCATGGAAATTTATAATGAAGGGGTCAGTAGATATGTACTGAAGATCAAAATAAAGGAAGTGATAAAGAAAAAAGACTGGTTTAATACAAGATGTATAACAGCAAGAAAAGAAAAAGAAGCAGCATGGAATAGATGGAGAAAAAAGGAGGAAGTGAGAAATGGGAAGAATTCAAGAAGGCAAGAAACGAATATATTAGAATCTTGAGAGATGAAGAAAGGAATTATAAGAAAGATATAGTTAACAAATGCAAAGATGAGCCGAAGTTATTCTACAGATATGTGAATGGGAAGATGAAAAACAAGCAAACAATAGATAAATTAATGAAAGATGACGTTACATATGAAGGTAGACGGTTACAAGTGGAATTAATGAACAAGTGCTTCCAGTCAGTATTCACCAAAGAAAGCAAATTTGAAGGAGAAAGAGCATGGCACAGAGACAATGTGATGAGATACAGGTGGACATAAGTGAAATTAAGATTATAAAAGAATTGGATGTAAGGCACAAGGACCAGATGGAGTGTCCAACTGGATACTTAAAGAATGCTGTGAACAACTGGCAGGAAGTATACACAATACCATAGTATGTTCTTTTAAGGAAGGAAAAATCCCTCTAGACTGGAAGAGAGCCAATACTGTGCCCATTTTTAAAGGAGGTAATAAAGAAGACCCACTGAATTACAAACCTATGTCCCTAACAAGTGTGGTGGCAAAAACAGAGGAAAGAACAGTTAAAAACAAATGTATGGAATATTTAGAAGAAACATACATTGACTGACAAACAATTTGGTTTCAGAAGTGGAAGATCTTGTGTCACAAATTTAGTGAGCTTTTATAGAAGAGCAATTGATATAATTCAAGAGAGGCTTGGGCAGACTGTGTTTATTTAGACCTAAAATTTGATAAGGTACCACACCAGAGACTGCTATGAAAAATTCAAAATATAGGGTGTTTGCAAGGCAACACACTGAATTGGATTACAGACTTCTTGAAGGACAGAGAAATGAGAACAGTAATAAAGGGAGAAAAATCAGAATGATGTAGAGTTACAAGTCGAGTACTACAGGGGACAGTCTTAGCCCCCATAATGTTTCTGGTGTATGTCAACAATATGGTGGATGAGGTTGACAGTCATATAAGTCTGTTTGCAGATGATGTGAAATTATTGAAAAGAGTGGAAAACAATATGGATTGTGAAATATTACAGAAAGATCTAAATACGATATATAAATAGAGTAAGAAATGGGAAATGGAATTCAATGCAAAGAAATGCAAGGTGATGGAATTAGGAAAAAGCAAAAGAAGACTGACAAGTTCCTACACCATGGGAGAAGTGGAAATTAAGAAAACCAAAGAAGAAAAGATTTGGGAATTACAATAAGTGATAATTTATCACCCGAAAAAAATGTAAACAAAATAGTTGGGGAAACCTATGAGTTACTAAGAAAGATGAAAGGGGCATTTGCTTATATGGATGAAGAGATGATGAAAAAGTTGATGGAATATGTGATTCGACCAAAAGTGGAATATGCCACAATTGTTTGGTCACCCCATAATAAAAAGGAAATAAGGAAAATAGAAAGGATCCAAAGAGCTGCAACCAAACTGGTACCGAGTTTGAGAGATTTAACCTATGAAGAAAGATTAAGGAGATTGAAGCTTCCATCATTACAAGAGAGAAGAGAAAGAGGGGACCTGATTGCTATATACAGAGCTTTAAAGGGTAAGGATCAAGTTGACAAAGAAGACAAAGGACTCAAGAGATACAAGAGGACATGGAGTGAAATTGAGGAAAACAGCAAGTAGAAGAGATATCAAGAAATATAGTTTCCCAAATAGAATCATAGAAATATGGAACAACTTAGATGAAACAGTGGTACAAGCAACAAATACTAATGAATTTAAAGTTAAGCTGGATGCTTACGGATATGGAAACAGGACAGCATGAGCATAGCTCTTTTCCTGTAAAACACAACTAGGCAACTAGGTAAATACACACACAGAATCTGATTTGCTTCTACTCACGGGTCATTGAGATTATAACACTATGTAACACGATTTTTGTCTTTGACAAACAAATGTTATTTTCCAACTCTTCATTATAGACAATAGAAAATGTCTATTATTCCTCTCAAACTTTGCTTTTGTGGCTTTTAGAATTATTTTTTGCCCCAAAATAGTTAAATTTCACCATTTTTTCAGATGGTATAACAGAGAACTTGTTTGTTCTTGTGTTGGTGAAATGACCACATATGTAGCAGAATGCAACTGGAGAATGATTGCAGTCTCTGGATGCCATTTCACCTCTTGTGATGTGTCTTGTCAAGCAGCCAAAGCAGAACTGATTGGTGGTCTACAAGCCCCTACTTTTATATTGTCAAGCAATACTCTAGAATATTCTTAATACTCTAGAATATTCTTAGTCTTTCTAGAATGTCTTCCAGAATCTTCTCAATCTTTCTAGAATATTCTTGAACCTACTTTAAAATATTCTGAATCATTCTAGAAAATTCTTGTAGATCCTAGAAAATTCTTGATACTTCTACATATTTCTACTGTATTCTATAAAGTTTTACAATATTCTGGAAATGTTTATGTTGAATAGAATATTCTAAAATGTTCTAGAAACTTCTAAAAGTGTCTGGTAGAACATTCTGGAAGATTTGAGATTTCTAAAATGTATGCAAATTCTTCTAAATATGAGAAATTTCTTGCTAGATCTGGTCATTTCAAGAATGATCTTACTATAATTGAAAATCTTTAGAACACTTTATATTTCTTTCATTGTTTTCACTTATTTGCAATATTTCAAAAGCAATTAGATAATCAAGTGAGATTTTGCAAAGGTCTTTACTTGATATGAAAACCAATAGTAACCCATACTATAATGAAATAAGGCAAAAATGTAAATTCACTGTTCTAACCACAAAAGCAAAGTTTTAGGATCAAAATAACTTTTTTTTTCTACTTTGATTAGATGGAAATAACTGGAAAATTATGGGTAAGAGTCAAGGACAAGACAAAAGTGAAATTTTGTTACATAGTGTTATTCAAGAAAGAAGAGCTGAGCTGAGCTGATCATATATATATCTGGATTTGAAAAAAAAAAATCAATAGAGTGCCACATATGAGACTATTAAGAAGGAAAACATCACAGGAGTGCAAGGAAACCTGCTGAGATGGATGAAGGACTTTCTAGAAGACAGGATGATGAGAGTTCATTAGGGATAAGGAAATTCCCATAGAGGCAAGTTATCAGTGGTGAGTAGTGTGTATCAATGATAAGGATGAAAGACTAAATAGTTATATGAGCTTGTTCAAAGATGATGTTAAATAGTTGAGAAGAGTGAAAAGAAAGGAAGATTGTGAAATGTTGCAACAGAACCTATAGGAATGGAGTCTTAGATGGGAAATGTAGTGTGCTGGAACTTGGAAAGAACAGAGGTTCAGGAAATTATAAATTAGAAAGTGAAACAGTTCA
>NC_087160.1:7970000-8037500 GCF_035594125.1 Scylla paramamosain
TTTATATTAACCCATACAGTGCTTAGCATGAATATATACGATTTTGTTTTTGAACCATATTATAGCCTTCAACTTTGTATATATAGGACTTGTCACTAACAGTAACAAAGAATATTTTGACAAGCTGGAAGTGAATGTTTTCATATGCATACCTATCTTGGGCTTGGAGGTATTACAGACTGAATACTTCTGTAGGAACTGAGACATATTTGGGGATTATTTTGTTTTTCTGATGCCTATGTCAACATGCATATTATATCAAAGCAATAAAATGAAATTGAAAGCTATAGTATTGGAGAGGGATAAAGATTTTGGTTATAAATATTGCGGAATTGTGTTTCCCCAAAAATCACCTCATAAAAAAGTAAATTACTTTCTCTTAAGAAATTACTTCTAAAATCTATAATCAGTAAGGCGTAAGAAATAGGAAACGAGATCAAAGTAGTCGAAAAGGAAAACTGAGTCATAAAATTCATAGTATGTTCTATTCTTTGAGAACTGTGGGTGTAGTACCCATGGCCTTGAGACATGGGGTTACCAGATGCACATCCAATCATTTTCTTCAACGTACAATTCTTGTTTATTTATAGGTATTTGTAAAGAAGTACTTATTTATTATACACACTATAGGGTTGTGGAAAATGTATGTAAAGGTGAAAATAAAAGCTTTATAGAATATATAAAAATAAAATTCTGCATCCATAATCTGATATCGTGAGCTCTAAGAAGAGAAAAATCCAAGAACTAAAATTGTATGGTAGCCACACTTCCATTCATGGCATGGGAATAATACATATATGAAACTATTTGTTGTTTTTTTCTCATTTTATTGGGCAAATAAAAAAATATATGAAAAAAAATGCAACCTGACAAGGCCCCCTATCTGTGACAAAGCACAACCCTGTACAGTTTAAACTAGTGGCTTCCAACCTTTTTGAATTCTCGCCCCCCTTCATTAAATGACAAGTTCCCTGTGCCCCCTCCACTCTGGTTTAAATACTGCTATTTACTGTCATAGTCAGCACAAGTCAGAGATAAAAAAATTATACAATACATAATTATGTATGTATTCCTTAGTTACTTAGTAGCATTTGAAATAATTTATAATTGTATTTAGACAATAACATTTCATAATTCATATCTGAAATGTTTTCTCAATACTTAACCAATTAAGTATTCCATCAAAATCAATAATGTTGTTATATAATCATCTACTAAGTAATTTTTCTACTTTATGAAGTGCTTACACCCCCCCCTGGCAGCCCTTTGTGCCCCCTTAGGGGGGAGCGCCCCACAGATTGGAAACCACTGGGTTAAACTATTATTTCATTTAACATAGGCCAAGTTTAATACAAGAAAATGGTATCACAAGACTAAAACAAATAATGAGTCCAAACAACCAAGTATCAATGCAAAAAAATAATTTCAATGGAGAGAAAAAAAATCCAATTTAAATTAAATTATATATATATATATATATATATATATATATATATATATATATATATATATATATATATATATATATATATATATATATAACAAGGATGGCTCTCTCGACAATCCCCAAGGCCATCACTACTGCACAACCGCAGTTTCCCAGTAGCTTTTCCCAGCAACAAGATATCTAACTGTTATATCACCTTAATTTGGGGACAAGTGGATTTCTCCTTTCTGTGTCACTCTGTTACGGTTCCCTCACTAGACTGGTGACCTGTATGGTCTAAACAATATCATCTGATGAGTTTCACATTATTAAGTTCATTCAATATGTCCCATCTGGGTGAATAATTCCTCAGCTGGAGATTTTGTGGGGCAGCAATCTTGGCTGTGGGGAGCATCTGACAAGCCACTAGGACAGGGTGGACCCAGTCTTAGCATGCCGCATGGATTTCTGACAGACGTGCAGCTTATGACAAGAATGCACCATTTTGCCCTAACTATGATATGTTTCATAACAAAGACTTGCTAGGATCACTTTGTGAATATGGGCACAGGTTTTTTAAACAATGAATGCAGAAAGACAGGATTTTTACTGTAGTATGGGATATGAATGGGGGGATAAAAAGGGATGACAATTATAAAACAGATATATAAAAATGAATAGTTTTCCACACAGACTAACAGAAATATCAAAAAGATTGAAAAAGGAAATGGTTCACACAACTTCAAGGTCAAATTAGATAATGGAACCCACATAAATACAGGCGAGCATGAGCATGGTTCCCCCTCCTGTACACTACAACTAGTTAAACACACACACACACACACACACACACACACACACACACACACACACACACACACACACACACAGACTAATTTTTTTAGGAGAGTTTTGGGAGACAGTGAAGAAATGGTACATAAAGGAAAAGAAATAAATGAAAATAAAATAGAAAAGTAGTAAAAATGAAGGACTGAATGTGATGTATACAAACATACACAGCCTGATACATGGAAAACACACAAACACACACACACACACACACACACACACACACACACCCACACAATTTTTTAGAGGGTTTTGGTAGACAGTGAAGAAATGGTACATAAAGGAAAAAAAAAGAAAAGAAAATAGAAAAACAGTAAAAATGAAGGACTGAATGCAATTTATACATAGACAATCTGATACACAGAAAACTGAAATTACAAGACTACTTATAGGAAGAAATAAAAAGGTGATACATTTATTGCAAACAAAACTGAAAGAAGAAAGCCAGTCATTAACAATAAGTACATATATGGAGAAGAGACAGGATTGGCAAACGAGGGGAGGTGTAATGATAATGACAAGAAAAGAGGTGAAGACAAAAATAGTGAAATATAGTGAAGGAAAAGCAAAAATAGTATATTTTAACTTGGAGGATGATAACAGAGAAATACTAATGATAATAACAACCTATGTACCACCCAAAACAAATTCTTGGAGCAAGGAAGACTATGAGAAAATAATAGAAGTTACCATACAGTGCTTGAGTAAATTAATCAAAAGTAATAAAAGAGTATTGCTGGTTGGTGACTTCAATTGCAAAGAAGTAAACTGGGAAACATTTGAGGCAGGAGGAAATGAGACTGCACGGTGAGAATGATTTCTGAAGCTGACTATGGAAAATACAATGATGTAATGAGTGACTGAAAATAAAAGATAAAGGGGAGATGACGAAAAAACAAGACTAGACCTAATATTAACAAAAGGAATTGACCTAAAGATGCAAAATTACAGACTTATAAGAAACAACAAAGACTGTGAAATTCTACAAGAGGACTTGAATAAAATATGGGACTGTAGCAAGAACTGGCAGATGAAATTTAATGAGAAAAAATGTCATGTAATGGAAATGGGGGAAAAAGTGGAGACCAAAATGGGCATATAAAATGTGAAATGAAGAAATAATAAAAGTACGAGAAGAGAAAGATCTGGGATTGATAATACAGGAGAGTCAACTGTCAGAGAAGGATGTAGAAAAGATGTTCAAAGATACATATATAATTGTGAGAAATATTGGAACAGCATTCCACTACATGGATAAAGATATGAGAAAGATAATCACCACTATGATTATACCAAAGCTGGAATATGCTGAATCAGTGTGGTCTCCCCACAAGAAGAAATATGTCAGAAAACTAGAAAGGATACAAAGGATGGCTATGAAGATGGTTCCATAACTGGAAGAATTAACATATGAAGACAGGTTAAAGAAAATGAACATGCCAACATTGGAACAAAGTAGAGAAAGGGGAGACTTAATACTGATTTATAGATTGTGGAATGGAGTGGAAGAAATCAATAATGAGAAACTACTGCTAAGAGAAGTAGGAAATACCAGTTACACATGAGGCAATAGCAAAAAATAAGATAACAGAGATGCTTGAATAACATAAAAGAAATATAGTCTCCCACAGAGAAATATAGAGGTTTGGAACAAGCTAAGTGAGGATGTAGTATTGACAATGAGTGTGCAAAACTTTAAGGAAAAACTGGACGTGTAGATATGGAGATTGGACCACACAAGTGTAGCACAGGCCCTGTAAATTACGTCTAGTTAAACTTCAAACTTTTTTCATCATCACCCAGTTTAATTTTATATACTTCCTTCACAACCCAATATGCACATTCTATTGTACCTTCATACCTCCGATATGGAAACTAATTCACACACACACACACACACACGCACACACACACACACACATACACAAACACACACATATCCATTTACAATGTGGCAACCCAGTGAACAAAAGCTTGTGACCTTTTTGGATCCCAACCTCATTTTGGGTCCCAACCCATACTTTGAACCTTGTTGTAGGTGAATGAATGACACACACACACACACACACACACACACACACACACACACACACACACACACACACACACTGGAAAAGCAAATAACAACAGATCTTCTGGTTCTTAAAATGCTGTTTGTGATAAGTTACACAAGGCAATCTGTAAGAAACATAATGATATTAAAGGTGTGTATGTGTGTGTTTGTGTATTTACCTAGTTGTATAATACAGGTTTCGAGCAGAGCTCATAATGTCCTGTCTCCATATCTATATCTGTCCAGCATTTCCTTAAATTTGTGCACATTTGGTGCTGTAACAACTTCTTCATTTAGGCCGTTCCAGATCCCCACAGTTCTATGTGGAAAACTGTACTTCTTGATGTCCCTCAAACACTGACTCTTTCTGATCTTCTTTGAGTGTCCTCTTGTCTGTCCAGCTTCATCTTCCCGCAACATCAGGTCTTGCTTGTCTATCTTCTCAATGCAGTTTACTATTTTATACAGAGTTCCTAGACCTCTTTCTCTTCTAACTTGCAAAGTTGGCAGTCCCATTTCTTTCAACCTCTCTTCTTGTGTTAGGTCTTTCAGCACCAGTACCATTCTTGTAGCTGCCCTCTGAATTCTTTCCAACTTCTTTATATCTTTCTTCATATGTGGAGACCACACAACTGCTGCATATTCCAACCCGAGACATAGCATAGTGGCTATAATTTTTTTTCATCACAGTCTTATCCATGTAATGAAATGCCACCCTAATATCTGTGAACATCCTATACATCGAGACAAATATCTCATTTATAAGCTATTCTGTGGTCAGGGTATCTTGAAAAACCACTCCTAGGTCTTTCTCCTCCTTGCTCTTCATTATTACTTCCTCTCCCATTTTATAGTCTCCATGCAGGTCTTCCTTTATTCTTTCCCATTTCTATCACAAGGCATTTCTTAGCACTGAATTCCAATTTCCACTTCTTGCTCCATTCATAAATTTTGTCAATATCTCTTTGCAACTCCATACAATCAACATGGCTCTTTATTACTCTTAACAATTTTGCATCATCAGCAAACAAATTAATATAAATGGTCAAACCCTCCTGCATATCATTGATGTATATTTGGAACGTAATGGGTGCTAACACTGATCACTGTGGTACTCCACTTGTTACATTACTACAACTTGAACAGGTGTCCCTGATCACAGTTCTCATTTCTCTATCCTTTAAGTTGTTTCTCATCCATTTTAGCATTGTCTCTCTCAGTCCTCCTATATGTTCCATCTTCCACAATAGTCTTTTATGAGGAACTTTATCAAAGCTTTTTTGATGTCCAAGTACACTGCATCTACCCACCCATCTCTGTTTTGAACTTCATCTATTACTCTTGTATAGAAACTTAGTAAATTTGTCACACATGACCTTCTTTTTCTGAAACCAAATTAACTATTTGTTATAACTTTGTTGTCTCCCAAATATTTCACCCACTTTTCCTTGATCACTGTTTCACAGATCTTGCCCACAACACTAGTTAGCAACACTGGTCTATAATTTAGTGACTCAGTCCTCTTTCCTCCTTTGTGTATTGGCACTATATTTGCTCTCTTCCACTCCCATTGTACTCTTCCCTCTATCAATGACTGCTAATCACATCCTAAACTGGCTCCACCACTTGTTCTCTACATTCCTTTAGTGTCCAACCTGACATTCCATCAGGCCCCAATGCTTTCCTGACATCCAACTTCTCTAACAATTTGCCAATTTCAAGTTCTTGCACCAAGACTTCTCATAACCCCCCCAACCAATCACACTTCCTCGTTTGGTTCCATAAAATCTGCTTCCTTATTGAACACAGACCTGAAACTCCCATTCATAATTTCACTCATCTCTTCCACTGTTTGATATATCCTTTCTCCCTTTACTATCTTGTTAATGGTCTCTCTGCTTGTCATCTTTCCATTGATATACCTGTAAAAAAACTTGGGCTCTTCTTCACATTTCTTTACCACATCTTTTTCAAATTTTTTCTCCTCCTCTCTTGTTATTCTAACATACTCATTCCTTGTCTCCTTATACTGCTCTCTATTATTTTTATTTCTATGCTTCTTCAGTTTCTTCCAAGCTATATCCTTTCTCTTCTTAGCTTCTGCACATCTGGCATTATACCAAATATGTTTGCTCCTTCTTACTTTATATACAGGTACATACTTCTGCATACCTTCATTGTACTTCTTCAGGAATGCTTCATATTTCTCTTGCACTGTCTTGCCTTCCATAAATCCCTTCCAATCAATACTCCCAAAGAATTTTCTTAACTCTGCAAAATTTCTCCTTGCATGATTTAATCTCCCATTTTCACAATCCTCCTTACATGCTAGAAGCTCCCAATCTTGCAGTACCACTTCTAACACCACATGGTCACTTTTTCCCATTGGGCCTAAGTATTTAATGGTTGGGCAGGACTCGTTTTTTTTTTGTGAATACCAGATCTAGCATAGATGGTTCCTCCTCCCCTCTGCATCTTGTAAATTCCTTCACCCACTGGTCCATTGTATTCACCATAGCTAACTGTAGCATTTCTTCACTCCATGGTCTAGCATTTCCATTTACTTCCATCTCCTCCCAGTGTGTGTGTGTGTGTGTGTGTGTGTGTGTGTGTGTGTGTGTGTGTGTGTGTGTGTGTGTGTGTGTGTGTGTGTGTGTGTGTGTGTGTGTGTGTGTGCGCGCACGTCATTCATTCATTCACCTATGGTTATCTGCTGATCACCCAGCCTGCCGTTACCTTACAGAAAGAGGTCAGAGCTCATAGTGACTGATCTTTGGATAGGACTGAGACCACTCACCACACACCAAGACAGCAAGACCACAACCCCTTGGGTTACATCCTGTGCCTACTTGCTGCTAGGTGAACAGGGGCTACACATTAAGAGGCTCACCCATTTGCCTTGCTGCACCCAGGACTTGAATCCAGGCCTTCTCAGTTGTGAGCCAAGTGTGTGTGTGTGTGTGTGTGTGTGTGTGTGTGTGTGTGTGTGTGTGTGTGTGTGTGTGTGTGTGTGTGTGTGTGTGTGTGTGTGCTTACCTAGTTGTATTATACAGGGCACAAGCCAAAGCTCATTTTGTCCTGTCTCCATAACCATATTTATCCAGTTTCTCTTTAAACATGTGTACACTATTTGTTGCAACTATCTCTTCCTTCAAATAATTCCAGATTTCAGTAGTTCTATACAGGAAGCTGCATTTCTTGATGTCACTTGAAAATCCACCCTACTTTACTTTCTTCCTATGCCCCCTTGTCTGTCTCTCTCTCTCTCTCTCCTCCATCTGCAATACCAAGTAATTTTTGTATATTCTTTCTATACTGTTTACTAATTTGTACACTGTTATCAGGTCTCCTCTTTCTCTTCTCTCTTGTAATGTTGGTAAACCATCTCTTCAAGTCTTTCTTAATAGCTCAAGTCTTTCAATTCTGGTACCATCTTTGTTGATATCCTCTGTATTCTTTCCATTTTCTGTATATCTTTTTTTCTATGTGGAGCCCAAACTACTGCTGCATATTCCAATTTAGAATGTATCATGCTTGTTATAATTTTCTACATCATTCCTTTATCTAAATAATGAAACACCACCTTAATGTTTGCTAACAAGCTGTATGTAAAGCCAAATATCCCATTTATGTATCTTTCAGGTGATAATGTGTCCTGAATCATTACTCCCAAATCTTTTTTTTCATTACATTTCATTGTTATTTCTCCTCCCACTTTGTACTTCCATGAAGGTCTCTTTTTAATATTCCTATTTCCAACACGTGGCATTTTCTGGCATTAAATTCTAATTTCCATCTTTGGCTCCATGCATGTATCTTATCAATATCCTCTTGCAACTCCTTGCAATCATTTTCATCCTTTACTATTTTCATTATTTTTGCATCATCAGCAAACAGGTTTATATAAATAACTATTTAGACCCTATGTCATATCATTTACATATATTTGAAACATAATAGGTGCCAACACAGATCTTTGTGGTACCCCACTTCTTACTTTGCACCAACTTGAATTAGTGTCTCTGATTACTGTTCTCATTTCCCTCCCTTGTAAATAATTCTCCATCCATCTCAATGTTGCTCACTTTAGTCCTCCTTCATTCTCTAGCTTCCACATAAGGCTTTTGTGGCGAACTTTATCAAATGCTTTTTTGAGATCCAGATATACCACATCAACCCATCCATCCCTCTCTTGCACTCCATCTATTACTCTCATATAGAAGCTCCGTATATTTGTGACACAGGATCTCTTTCCTGAATTCAAATTGCTTTTCTGTAATTATCTTTTCATCTTCTAGATATTCCACCAATCTGTCTTTAATTACTATTTCACAAGGCTTGCTTACAATACTTGTTAGTGACACTGGTCTGTACTTTAATGGTCCCATTTTATTTCTTTGTATATTGGCACTATGTTGGCTCTTTTCCATTTCCTTAGTACTTTTCCTTCTCATAACGAGCTGTAAATTATATCTCATATTGATTTTTCCATTTATTCTCTGCATTCTTTAAATATCCATCCATTTACCTGATCTGGTCCCATAGCTTTTCTAACATCCAGCTCTTCTTGCAGTTTCTTGATTTCTTGTCTCTTTACTTGTATCTCCTTTATTCCCTCATTCTGTGATATCACTTTCAGTGCCACAAATTCAGTTTCCTTTGTAAACACAGATTGAAAACTTTCATTCATTAGTTCATTCATCTCCTCAGTAGTTTCATAAATTCTTCTTTCCCTTTTAACTTGTTTATGCCATCCTTATGTTTCATTTTCCTATTTATATATCTGTAGAAGAGTTTGGGTTCTTCCTTTCATTTTCTTACTATGTTCCTTTCAAAGTTTCTTTCTTCTCTTCTTATTATACTATATTCATTCCTTGCTTTTATTTATTCTTTACTAATATTTCTATTCATTTATCTAATAATTTTTTTCTATGCCCTGTCCTTTTTCGATTCTACACAGCTGGCATTATACCATTCATGTTTCCCAATTTTCACTTTATAACTTGGCACAAACTGCTGCACCCCCTCTCTATACTTGCTCAAAAATATCTCATATTCTTCTTGCACTACTTTACCTTCAAACAGCTCTTCCCAGTTAATTTTTCCATAAAATTTATTATGCTCTGCAAAATTTGCCTTGGCATAGTTGTCACCCATTTCTGTTTTGTTCTTTCCTGTGCAACACTTTTCATCCTGTAGTACTATTTCTATTATCACAGGATCACTTTTTCCTATTAGTGATGGCTTTTCTCCAAGTCCAACTGTGATGGTTCTCCTCCTTGACATCTTGTAGGCTCGTTCACCCATTGTCTTATTGTATTCACCATCATGGTTTGCACAAGTTCTTTGCTCCATGACCCAAAATTTTCTTTCACTTCCATCTCCTCCCAGTTAATTCCTTGAGTGGTGAAGTCATCTACTAAGAGCACCTTGTTACTTTTCCTTGTCATTTCCCCTATACTATTTTTGGTTTCTAATCTCCATTTTTTCACTTCCTTTGATCTTAATCACAACACTCAATGTTTCCACCATTCCATCACCATATTCCACTTCCTCAACAACAATATCCTCTTTTACCAATATCATCACTCCTCCTCCTGTCTTTCCTTTTCTGTCTCTCTTCCATGTGCTATATCCTTCCTTTGTAAATCCAAACTTTATTTCCTCTTTTAGTTTGGATTCTGTTAAACATAGCATATCTGGTTTATTGTTCTTTAAGTGGTCTTTAAGCTCCAATAAGCTCAACACCAAACCACCTACATTAGTATACATAATCCTTAAATTTCTGTTTGGTGATCTTGCATGGCATCTTTATGCCACTATTTCCTCACTTTCATGTCTATAACTTTCCAGGTGAATCTTCTCGCTTGTTCCTGTATTCTCTCCTCATTTTTTGACTGGGCCTCTACTCTCAATTCTTTCAGTTTACTTCTCTCTTCTTTGTTCATGTCTTTTTATCCATATTTCCTTCATTCCTTCTACTTTTGCCAATTTTCCTGTTCTTTGCAAGACATGTTCCATTGCTGTTCGTGACATGAACCTTATTTTCATTGGTCTTATTCCATTTTTGTCATACTTTCTGATCCTGTAAACCTCTTCAATTTGTTCAACTATCCCCTCTCCTTCCTCCACCAGTTCTGCTATAATTTCCTTAGCCCTTTTTCATTTCTTCTTTCTCTCTAGCTATTTTCATGGGTAGGTTCTTCTCCTTGACCCTAAATACCACCACACACACACCTTTCTCTGTACCATGTCTCTCACAAGATTACTTTTTTCCTTTATTATTTTAATCACTTGCTTTTCCATATCCTTATTATGTTCCTGTTGCTGTTGCCTTATTATCTCCAAGTCCACATTTTGTTGTTGTTGTTCTCTCTTTTTTCCAACATTTGACTTCCTCTGTGTGTGTATTTACCTAGTTGTATTTACCTAGTTGTATAGTACAGGGTCCGAGCCAAAGCTCAATTAGTCCTGTCTCCATACCCGAATTTGTCCAATCTCTCTTTAAACATGTGCACACTCTTTGCCGCAACCACCTCTTCTTTTAAGTTATTCCATATTTCAACCGTTCGATGTGGAAAGCTGTATTTCTTAATATCTCCCAAACAACGACTCTTCTTTAATTTCTTCATATGTCCCCTTGTACGTCTATCTCCTTCCTCCACTTTTACAACTAGGTCATCTCTGTGTGTGTGTGTGTGTGTGTGTGTGTGTGTGTGTGTGTGTGTGTGTGTGTGTGTGTGTGTGTGTGTGTGTGTGAGAGAGAGAGAGAGAGAGAGAGAGAGAGAGAGAGAGAGAGAGAGAGAGAGAGAGAGAGAGAGAGAGAGAGAGAGAGAGAGAGAGAGAGAGAGAGAGAGAGAGAGAGAGAGAGAGAGAGAGAGAGAGAGAGAGAGAGAGAGAGGCCACTGATGGTGCTAGTTCCCAAAGAGAGAGACAGAAGAATTATCCAAAATTGGAGGATAAGTGTCTTTAAACCTCCATCTATGCATAAATTGATATCTGCAAGGACACAAGGATTGCAAGAGCCAAGAAAGTGCATGGCAAGGCAATGCAATCCCTTTTTGGATCCTTGCAGATAATCAATTTCAGCCTACCAGGCTGGAGACATGGTGTTGGCAGGTCCTATACTCCCTTTTCAACAAACTGCTTCACCACCTTGACAAACATGCACACTCAAGCATGTCTGAGCTAATATCTGCTAGATTGGGATGCCTGCCTTGAACCACAACTGTTATGTTCTTCCCAGTACTATCTCTCCCGGCTATCACACTAGGCTATGCACACACCAAATGTCATGCACCAAACAAAAAAGAAATGGTGAGGTACAAAAACAACATGTTAACCAAAATCCCACCTCGTGGGGCTCACAAAGCAGCTGAACATGGGTGTCTGCCACAGTGCTACAAAGGCATCATCATTGCCAACAGATAAGCAAGTAGAGATTATGTGCTACAAGTAGACTCATGGTTAGTAACAAACCAAAAAATGCAATCAATCTGTTCACCCACCGCCCCACAAAACTAACTTTCTGCACAGACTCCATAAAAAGAAAGATGACTCAACCTTCTTTTTCAAGGCATGCTTCCTCTCTATCATCATTCCATTTATATGTATATTAACATTGGTACTTTCTCCCTAATCTCCTTAAAACTCTTAAAGAAAAATTAAACTGAAGAGAAATAACTGCATGAAGTAAAGAGAATATAATCCTACCTTGCTATGCCCCACTGGTAGGCAGCATTATTCACTGATGAAATCTATAAGCAATTCTAAAATGTTTCAGCAAAATTAGGACAGTTTAGATAAAGGAATGACAAGTGCTTAACAAGAAGACAGTAAACTAACCTTGTTGCACTCTCATCTATTTCTTCTTGAAATTCCTTGGCAATGACATCAGAACTTAATCCAGGCTCCTCACAAGCTTCCTCTTCAGTGGCTACAGGCTCATCCACTGAGACCTCCTGGAGGGCACTAACATGAGGCTCTATTCGCTGGCCCACACTTCTCTTATGAGAAAGAGGTGTTGTGCGTAAGCCAGCAACACCACCAGCAGGTACATAATTCCTGGTTTTGCTTCCACGAGGTCTGCCACGTCGTCGTGGTGGTTTTGTAAATGTACTTGATTTATTTGTAATGATTTCCTATGGAAAAATTATGGATGTTAAATATGAATTCACAGTGCATTAAAAGCTAACTTTCTATCTATATTGGTTTTCTTCTTCCCCATACATACCCTCTAAAAGTGGAAACCAAGTTCCTCCTCTCCCTAATATGACCAGAATCCTTGTTTCCCAAAGCTTCCTCGTTTCTCATTCCTATTCTGTCTTTTCATAAAATTCAGTTCTCTATTATCTCATTTTTTATGTGAATCTCCCACTATCATCATTTCAGCAAATTAGTGATCATGAAATGCATTAATAGTAGAACTAATCCATCTTAAAAAAAAAAAGATTATATATATATATATATATATATATATATATATATATATATATATATATATATATATATATATATATATATATATATATATATATATACCAGACTCGCATTCCAACAGTGTAGATAGAAAACTAAGCAACCATCCACATACACAAAGCCAAAAACTCAGTAGTATGAAACCTGCCTGATGCTTGAGAGGCCAGGGTTCAAACCACATTCATTGATAAGCAAGTGATTATTGTCCTCCAACGAGAGGACGGGATGTGTGATGTGTGAAATGTCTTAGCCTATGTCAAGCTATCAAATACTCTGAGCTCTCTCCAGAAAGCAGCAGTCATAAGTCTATCTTGTGATCTTCAAGACTAGGGTTGAAAATTACACACACACACACACACACACACACACACACACACACACACACACACACACACACACACACACACAACAACAACATTTGCTAACACTAAATCAAACTCTTCTTCATTTCCTTGATCTCAAAGGAAGAAAATATCAGAACCTCACTGACCACTTTTATGCAAGGGTGAACTGTAAAAAAATCAAATAAATAAAATCAAATACATAGATAAACAAATAAATATAGAAATCATTTAGAAAATATGTTCAAGTTTTCTAACATTAAACCTGCTAAAATTAATAAATTAACAAAGCTATTTTCCTCAACTTATAGCTTGCAAGATATATTTACCTACTTACTTTAGCACCTACTATATCTGATGAATTATGAAACCCATAAGCATATTAGATGCATCCAATTTAGGCAAGTTCTTTCTTTAGAAAAAATATCAATTATGTCTGTCATTCATAGCCCTCCACATATTTACTATTTATCTCTGATATCATATTCTCTCTGGGAGCATGTTTCAAGAGGATGACCATGGCAGAGGAATCTCCATCTCTATCCAAACATTCTCTTCTTGTTTGTTCAAATACTTGGCCTCTATTAACTCCTCTTTCACACATGTATATTAATCCCTTAATGAATCAAACATCAATGTAACAAATTTCAGATGAAACAAACTTCCTGATACTTTCAACTGCATAAAGAAAAGTTAATCTCAAAAGGTGAATCATTTGATTGTGAAGTACAAAGATAAGAGTGAAAAAATATTGGCATTTGTCAAACAAATTCAGTGGATACCCAAATGCTGATAACCTTTTAGATTGTGCATGGATGCAGATTTGCACAAACATACAGATTCTTTATTCTATGTAGTACAGTACAGTACACTGTACTGAGTAAATATACAGTATCATATGTAATGCAGTACATGATCAAACACAGTGGACATCCAACCAAACAAAGCCCTCGAAAAAAAAAAAAAAATCAAACTATCAGATAACCCAACCATCTGCCCTTCCCCCTATTAGTTTACCTTATCAAAGAATTCATACTTTTTTATCCTATCCTTCCATTTCCTAGTAACATTCCCCTTCTATGAGCACCTTCAACTTCACTCACAGTTTATTTACAAACTTTCCACTCTTCATCCTCTCAGTAAGGCCACAACACTACAGTGTATTCCTTTTCGGACTTTCTAAATTTTTCTCTTGCATTAATTAGCAAAGTAGGATACTTGTGCATATGATTAGAAAAATTCACCAACTTTTAACACCAAAAAATTTTCAATCTCATAACATTATTCATAAAACTTTACTTCACCTGTTTTTGGTGGTCCAGTGTAGTTTGCTGAATGTTGCGTGAAGGACGTGCAGATATTCTGCTACTTACTGATCTTCCCCTTCCCCGGCCACTTGTCTGAGAAAGTTAAAGTAGGTATGTAATAGGAGATACAACATGAAAAATTATATATGTACACAAAGTTCTCATTATACCCAGCTTCAGAAAATATCAATTTGGGAAAATAGGTATGTCTATCCTAAATATGACAGCAATCCTCTATACATGATAAAAATTCAGTACAGAAATTATATTCATGATAAAAAATCAAACATTCTGAGTTCCTATTTGGGGAGAGGACAATAAAATAATCCCCAGTCTTCAAAGGAGTTACTTTTTAATTTAACATTAGGATTGATTATGGGACTCTAGCCATATTAGACTTACTTCAAAAATCATTTGGAACTGCACCGAATGTTGACACACACACACACACACACACACACACACACACACACACACGGGAAGGAAGGACATATCAAACAGTGGAAGAAATGAGTGAAATTATGAATGAGTTTCAGGTCTGTATTCATTGTGGAAGCGGGTTTTACTGAACCAAACGAGGTGAGAAAGGGGGGTTTACAGGAAGTCTTGGTGCAAAAAATATGAAACTGGCGAATTGTTAGAGAAGTTGGATGTCAGGAAAGCAATAGAGCCTGATGGATTGTCAGATTGGATACTAAAGGAATGTAGAGAACAAGTGATGGAGCCAATTTGGGATGTGATTAACAGCTCATTGATAGAAGGAAGAGTACCAAGAGAGTGGAAGAGCAAATATAGTGCCAATACACAAAGAAGGAAAGAGGAATGAGCATTAAGTTACAGACTGGTGTCGCTAACTAGTGTTGTGGACAAGATCTGTGAAATAGTGATCAAAGAAAAGTGAGTGAAATAATTGGAAGACAACGAAGTTATAACAAATAGTCAATTTGGTTACAGAAAAGGAAGGTCATGTGTGACAAACTTACTAAGTTTCTATACAAGAGTAATAGATGAAGTACAAAATAAAGATGGGTGGGTAGATGCAGTGTACTTGGACATCAAAAAAGATTTTGATAAAGTTCTGCATAAAAAGACTATTGTGGAAGATTAAACATAAAGGAGGACTGAGAACTGTGATCAGGGACACCTGCTCAAGTTGGAGTAATACGAGTATAACAAGTGGAGTACCACAGGAATCAGTGTTAGCACCTATTATGTTCTAAATATACATCAATGATATGCAGGAGGGTTTGACCAGTTATATTAATCTGTTTGTTGATGATGCAAAATTATTAAGAGTAATAAAGAGCCATATTGATTGTATAGAGTTGGCAAGAGATATTGACAAGATTTATGGGTGGAGCAAGAAGTGGAAATTGGAATTCAATGCTAAGAAATACCATGTGATAGAATTGTGAAAGAGTAAAAGAAGACCTGCATGGGACTATAAAATGGGGGAGGAAGTAATAATGAGGAGCAAGGACGAAAAAGACCTAGGAGTGGTATTTCAAGATACCCTAATCCCAGAATGGCATATAAATGAGATATTTGGCTCGATGTTAACAAATATTAGGGTGGCATTTCATTACATGCATAAGGCTATGATGAAAAAAATTATAGCCACTATGCTACATCCCAGACTGGAATATGCAGCAGTGATGTGGTCTCCGCATATGAAGAAAGACAAAAAGAAGTTGGAAAGAATTCAGAGGGCAGCTACAAGGATGGAACCAGAGCTGAGAGACCTAAAGTATGAAGAGAGGTTGAAGGAAATTGGACTGCCAACTTTGCAAGTTAGAAGAGAAAGAAGAGATCTAATAACAATGTATAAAATAGTTAATTGCATTGAGAAGATAGACAAGCAGGATCTGGTGTTGCTGGAAGATGAAGCTGGACAGATGAGAGGGCCCTCAAAGAAGATCAGGAAGAGTCAGTGTTTGAGGAACATCAAGAAGTACAATTTTCCACATGGAACTATGGATGTTTGGAATAGTCTAAATGAGGAGGTTGTTACAGCACCAAACGTGCATAAATTTAAGGAAATTCTGGATAAATATAGATACGGAGACAGGACACAATGAGCCCTGCTCGAACCCTGTATTATACAACTAGGTAAATACAACTAGGTAAATTATGATCATGATCTTGTGGGATTTCCCACAATGAAGCAATTTCTTCTTTTAATGGTAAAGCTTGAGCCACAGAAAACACAGTGAGGTGAAACTTAGATTTACTAGTCACTACAACTTAAGGACACACACACACACACACACACACACACACACAGTTTGTAAGGTCTGAGTGAGTGAGTGAGTGTGGTCCTGTAGGTGAGGAAACAGTGAGAGCTGTAAGTTCATGGCTCTAGCAGACCAGGCATAAATTCAAAACTAAGATAGCCTATTCATTTCCAGATTCAATTTCACCAAGAGGTGAAGTGAACTTTGACAAATTTAATAACAAAGACCAAAATGAAAGTGAGATGGTTTTAAAAATGAGATTGAGAAAAGTGGAAAATGATGCAGAACAGCAGATGAAAATAGTGTTGCAAGTGGTAAAATCCCTTCAGGATAAGCTGGAAAAGCATCTACAAAAAGATGGAGAAATTTTCAAGCTGAAATCAGAACTGGAGATGAGAGTGAGAGAACAATAAAATCTTAAAAAAAAAAAAAAAAAAAAAAAAAGGAATTACAAAACATGGAGAAAATGATGAAAAAAAAAAAATAAAGATTTAAAAGCAGAGTTAGTGAAAGGTGAGAAAAGGGTGAGAGAGGGAGTCATGGATAAAGTGAAAGGTTGGAAGATTGAAAATGAAAAAGCAAATGTAGACTTAAAGGAAATAATTGAAACAACTGACAGAAAAAAAAAAAAAAAACGATAATGTAGAAGAGGCAGTGAAAAACAATGAAGATTTGGTAAGAGATGCAGCATATAAAAAGTAAAGTGTTATAGTTTATGGAATAAAGGAGAAAAATTTGATAAGAGATGCAGCAGATAAAAAGAAAAGTGTTATAGTTTATGGAATAAAGGAGAAGAATATAACATACAGATTGAAGAGATAAAGAAGAAACAAAAAACTGTGAAGGATTTGTTGAAGAAACTAAATGATGAAGAACTAAACTTGAGAAAGAAGTGGAAGAAGTCATTACATTGGGCCCCTATCTAGAAGACAAAACAAAATCTATGAAAATAAGACTAAAATAACAACAAGCAGCATAAGAGATACTAGAAAGAACATCCAAACTATGAGAAGTAAAAGACTGCAAGAATATATACATTAAGAAGAGCAGAAATGAAGAATGGAAAAAATTGAAAAATGTATGAAGCTAAAGAGAAAAGTGAATCAAGAACAGAAGAAAAAAAAATTGGGGGGGACAGTTTTGTGAGACAGAGTAAGGAAATAAGGGTAAAGAAATAAAAAAAATGAAAGTAGAGAAGAATAGTAAAAATGAAGGACTAAATGTGATGTATACCAATATAGATGGGTTGATACACAGAAAACTGGAATTACAAGACTATTTAAAAGAGAAAAATCTGCAGGTGGTGTTTTTAATGGAAACAAAATTAAAAGAAGAAAACCAGATAGTCATTAACAATAACTACAATATATGGAGAAGAGACAGGATTGGTAAAGGAGATAGAGGTGTAATGATAATGACAAGAAAAGAGGTGAAAACAAAAATAGTGAAATATGGAAAAGGAAAAGCAGAATTAGGGAGTGTTAACTTGGAGGACAATAATGGAGAAATACTAACAATAATTACAACCTATGTGCCACCCAAAACAAATTCTTGGAACAAGGAAGAACACAAGAAAATAACGGAAGATACCATTCAGTGTTTGAGTAAATCAATCAAAAGTAATAAAAGAGTATTATTGGCTGGTGACTCCAATTGCAAAGAAGTAAACTGGGAAATGTTTGAAGCAGGAGGAAATGAGACTTCATGGGGAGAAAGATTTCTGAAGCTGACTATGGAAAACACAATGATGCAATGGCTGACTGAAGATATGAAATATAGGGGAGATGATGAAACAACAAGACTAGACCTAATACTAATGAAAGGAATTAACCTAACTAAAGAATTAAGATCCATGACCCCATTGGGAAAAGTGACCTTGTAATGATAGAAATAGAGACCAATAATGATATCAGTGAAGAAAATGAATCATACAAAGAAAACAGAACATAAGAACATATGAACATACGAAATAAGGGAAGCTGCAAGAAGCAAACAGGCTTACATGTGGCAGCCCCTGTATGAAATATAACTACCTATTTCCATCTATTATCCCCATCCATAAACTTGTTTAATCTTCTCTTAAAGCTCTCTAGTGTCCTAGCACTAACAACGTGATTACTGAGTCCGTTCCACTCATCTACCACTCTATTTGAGAACCAATTTTTTTCCTATCTTCTTCCTAAACCTAAATTTTTCAAGCTTGAATCCACTATTTCTTGTTCTACCCTGGTTGCCGATCCTAAGAATTTTGCTTACATCCCCCTTGTTATAACCCTTATACCACTTAAAAGACTTCTACCAGGTCCTCTCTTAACCTATGTCTCTCTAAAGAATGTAAATTTAACAACTTCAATCTCGCCTCATAAGGAATACTCCTCATCCCCTGTATCCTTTTAGTCATTCTCCTCTGTACTGATTCTAATAGACCTATATCTTTCCTGTAATGTGGGGACCAGAACTGCACAGCGTAGTCTAAATGAGGTCTGACCAGCGCCAAGTATAACTTTAATATTACTTCTGGCCTTCTACTTTTAACACTCCTAAAAATTAATCCTTGTACCCTATTTGCCCTATTTCTGGTCTCTATGCATTGTTTTCCTAGACAGAGTTCAGAGCTAACTATAACTCCTAAATCTTTCTCGTATCCTGTACCTACCAGAGTTTGGTTGTTTAATGTGTACCTACTATGTGGGTTTCCTCTACCTATGCTAAGTACTTTGCATTTATCAATATTAAATTTCATTTGCCATCTGTCTGTCCATTCATTCATTCTATCTAAATCTGCCTGCAAGGCGATGGCATCCGATTCTGACCTAATTAATCTACCTATCTTTGTGTCATCCACAAATTTACTAACATCACTACTAATTCCACTATCCAAGTCATTGATATATATTAGAAATACTGATCCCTGTGGCACCCCACTAATTACATGACCCCACTTGGATTTCAAGCCATTTATTACAACTCTTTGTCGCCTGTCGCTAAGCCATGACCCTATCCAGCCTAACACCTTCCCATCTATCCCGTGTGCCCTAACCTTTCTCAGGAGCCTTTGATGGGCTACCTTGTCAAATGCTTTACTAAAGTCCAGATATAAGATATAACTATCACCATTATCTACTGCTTCATACAGTTTACCATAAAAACTTAACAAGTTTGTCAGGCAAGACTTCCCCTTCATGAAGCCATGCTATGACTGATTTATCAAGTTATATTTGTCTAAATGTTCCTAAATGTTCCTTGCTATTATTGACTCTAATATTTTACCTACAACTGAAGTTAAGCTGACAGATCTATAGTTCGATGCTAAAGTTTTATCTCCTTTCTTAAAGATGGGTACTACATTAGCCTGCCTCCACATTACTGGTACCTCACCTGACTCAAGTGATTTCCTAAAGACAGAAACTAACAGGTCACTAATAACCCCTTTGCATTCCTTAAGTACTCTGGGATATATTTCATCTGGTCCTGGTGTCTTGAACATTTTTAGCCTATCTATCTCCTGTTTCACCATCTCCCTAGTTATGGAAATATCTGTCAGCTTTTCCTTCTCATCTGCTCTAAACACCTGTTCATTATCTGGCATATTCTGCATGTTTTCCTGGGTGAAGACAGTTAAAAAATACTCATTCAAAATTTTACTAATCTCCTCCCCAGAACTAACCAGCTCCCCATCTACTCCCTTATTCTTATTCTTCGTCCTGTATACCTGATAAAATCCCTTGGGAAACTATGAAAAAAGCAAATATAGATGATCTTAAGAAATTTTATGAAGAAATGGACTGGGTAAAACTGAAAAGAGCAAATTATGTGCAAGATAAGTATGACATTTTTATGGAAATATATGAGAAATGAGTGAATAAATATACTCTATTATACAAACCTAAAAAGAACAGGTATGGTTCAGTGCAATATGTGCAAGTGCAAAGAAGAAAGAGACAAAGCATGGATAAGAATGAAAAGAAATCAAAGCCAAAAACATAAAGATTTTAAGAATATGTGAAAATAATGAGAGGAAGAAGGATATGATATGGATATACTTGAAAAGTGCAAGGATGAACTAAAACTATTCTACAGATTCATAAATGGAAAAATTAAACTAAAAGAAAAACTAGAAAGATTGAAGGGTGGAAATGAAAAAAAAAAAAGGTTCCAAAAGACATGAGTAAATCACTAAACAAAAAGTTTCAAAAAGTTTTCACAAAAGAATCAGAATATATAGAACCACAAGATGAGAAGACAAAAATGCAAAAGGGGGAAATTATAGTACTTAAAAAAGAAGTTTATAAAATGATGGAGGAACTGGAAGAGAAGAAAGCAACAGGACCAGATGGAGTATCAGGATTCATCCTAAAAGAGTGCAGGAAACAATTAATTGAACCAGTATATGACATAACTAAGTGTTCAATATCAACTGGAAGAGTGCCTAAGGAATGGAAGAGAGCAGACATAGTGTCAGTTTATAGAAGTGAAAAGAAAGAAGAACCACTAAAATAAAAACCAGTATCAATGACCAGCATAGTAAGTAAGATCTGTGGAAAGTGATAAAGAAGCAGTGGATAGAATTTCTAGAAAAACATGATATAATAACAGAAAAACAGTATGGGTTAAGACAAAAGCAATCATGCATTACCCATCTGATGAGCTTTTACTTGAGTGACTGATATAACAAAGGAGAGGGATGGATGGGTAGACTGTGTGTATTTAGATCTCAGAAAAGCTTTTGACAAAGTTCCCCACAACAGACTATTAAGAAAACTAAAAAATATAGCAGGATTAAATGGAAAAATAAAAAAGTTACTTAAAGGGAAGAGAAATGAGAATAGTAGTAAAAGATATGAAATCAAAATGGAGAAAAGTAGATAGTGGAGTAACACAAGGATCAGTGCTGGCACCAGTACTTTTCCTAATCTATATAAATGATATGCCTGAAGGAGTAAAGAGTTACATGAGCTTGTTTGCAGATGATGCAAAATTACAAAGACATATAAGAAACAACAAAGACTGAAATTCTACTGGTGATCTTCTGGCTCTCCTTACTGAGTCTTGGTCATCCTCTTTTAGAGATTTTGGTGAAATCTTTGTTGTTGCCTTGGACATATCAAAAGCTTTTGACAGAGTCTGGCACAAAGCTTCAATTTCTGAACTACCCTCCTACGGCTTCTATCCTTCTCTCTGTAACTTCATCTCAAGTTTCCTTTCTGACCGTTCTATTGCTGCTGTGGTGTGTGGTGGTATTGGTGCTGTGGTGGGCTTTATCCGTCAATGCATGGAGTATGCTTTACGTCTGTGGGGGTTCCACTCATACCGCCCTTCTAGACAGGATGGAATCAAAAGCTTTTTGTTGCTTCAACTCCTCTCCTCTAACTGTCCTCAGCTTCTCTTTCATCGCCACAATTTTGCATCTCTAGCTGTCTTCTACTGCGATTTTCATGCTAACTGCTCTTCTGATCTTGCTAACTGCATGCCTCCCTTCCTTCCACGGCCTCGTTGCACAAGACTTTCCTCTTTCTCTCACCCCTATTCTGTCCACCTCTCTAATGCAAGAGTTAACCAGTTTTCTCAATTATTCATTCCTTTCTCTGGTAAACTCTGGAACTCCATGCGTGCTTCTGTATTTCCACTTTCCTATGACTTGAATTCCTTCAGGAGGGAGGTTTCAAGACACTTATCCTTCAATTTTTGACTACTGCTTTGGACCCTTTTCTGGGCTTTTTTTTATTGTATTTTTGTTACCTTTGGCCAGTGTCCCTCCTATAAAAAAAATGAAATAAAAAAAATAAATAAATAAATAAAATAGAATCTGGGGCTGAAGTAAGAATTGGGAGATGGAATTTAATGTGAAAATATCTCAAGTAATGGAAATAGGAAAAACTGAAAAAGAGACAAAAATGGACATATAAAATAGTAAATGAAGAAAGAATAAAAGTACAAGAAAAGATCTGGAAGTGATAATACAGGATAGTCAATAGTCAGAGAAGCATGTAGAAAAGATATTCAGATACATATAAAATGGTGAGAAATATTGGAGCAGCATTCCACTATATAGATAAAGATATGATGAGAAAGATAATTACCACCAGGATTACACCAAAGCTGGAACTAGTGTGGTCTCCCCACAAGAAGAAACATGTAAAAAAAAAACTAGAAAGGATACAATGGATGACAATGAAGATGGTTCCATAACTGGAAGAATTAACATAAGAAAACAGTTTAAAAGAAATTAATCTGTCAACACAGGAACAAAGAAAAGAAAGGGAATATTTAATACTAATTTATAAATTGTGAAACAGAGTGGAAAAAATAGATAATGAGAATCTGCTGCTAAGAGAAGCAAGAAATACCAGTTACACACGAGGAGACAGCAAAAAACTAAGAAAAGGAACATGCTTGAACAACATAAAAAAATATAGTCTCTCATAGAGAAATATAGAAGTTTGGAACAAGCTAAGTGAGGATGTAGTATCAGCAATGAGTGTGCACAACTTCAAGGAAAAACTGGATAAGTGTAGATATGGAGACGGGACCACATGAGCATACCTCATGCCTGTAAATTACAACTAGGTAAATGCAACTAAATACACACACACACACACACACACACACACACACACACACACACACACACACACACACACACAAACCACTGACAAACCACAAAATCTAGCTAACAACAAGGTAGCATCATTGTAGCAACTGTTGACATACAACAACTGAATTCATCTGATAAAGAGTGCAAACTGTAGCAAAGGCCAAACCAAGAGTGCACACTGTAGCAAGGGTCAAGACTAAAACAGCACTATTGACAGGCTGAGAGACTCTGGTTTTTCATAGCTCACATGATCTGGATGTAGTCTAAATCAGGATTGTCCCTTCAGGCACTGTGTTTAGCATCCAGCCACCACAGAGCAATTCCACACCATATCCAGCTAACCTGAAGCACTCAAGCACAACAGGGACAACTACAGCTAGCACTGACATGTCCTAACACTGGCTCCTCATACCACTCCAGTCTTTCGTCAAGCACTGTATAGTTTGTGTTCAACCACTTCTGAACACTCAAACACCAAGTCCAGCTACATAAAAGCACTCTGAACCAAGTTCAGCCACATGACTTAAAGCACCACTACCACAGTGAGCACAGCTGGAGGTAACATAGGCTCATCTGGCTGTTGTAACCCAAGAATCAAGAAGAAATGAAACACGTAAGAAGAAGCATGAGACAAGAATGAAGAAATTAAGAAGGAAGTATAAAAGTAAGAAGAATAAATGAGGAAAGATGATAAAGACAGAAGCAGGTACCAAGATTACAAGAAGCTATCACCACCCTAATAGATAAGAGACAAAACGTGACCACCGGGGAGAACAAGATGCAGTAAGTCATCAAAAGATTAACAGAGCCAGAGAACAGCAGCAGATTACAAGAAGAAATACCCAGGTGGCTATCACAAAATTAGTATACAAGGGAAGCAGAGGTCACCGGCAGCAAATGATGTGGACAAGATGGACAGCTGGCACACCACAGGAAAGGCTGCCTCCCTGTTCTTGATTAGATGTGATTATCAAAGTTACTCAAGAATGAACCTTATTGAAGGTTAAGGGAAAATGAATTGTATAGTCGAAGTATGGGAAAATAAATATGGTTACCCGAATATTAACCTTATTGAAAGTTATAGGAAAATAAATCGTATGATTGAAGTACTGCAAAATAAATCTTATAGCAATGGAAGCCTTGTTGGGGCAAAAGGTTGCTCTAACATCACATGTATATTATGAGGTGTAGGAGACTGGAATAGAAAGAAGAAGACAGAGACGAGCTAGACAGAGCTGTCATACCAGAGAGGGTCAAGATAGGCAAGCCACCTGCCACAGTTCCAGTAAGCAGAGCCAGACAGTAGTAATGCAGTCAGAGTAAAATGTTGGTGTTATATATTGATAGAGGGGATTGGATATATGTAGGATGAGCTTCCTTACTGAATATTAGTAGCAGGATCTGTATAGGATGTGTTTTATCACTAAGTGTTAACTGCGTGAAGTGATTTGAATCGGAAGTGTAATGTGAAGCATTCCAAGATATTTGATGGAATTTGCATGGAGATTAATTCAATTTTTGTAGTTTTTTGTTGTTGACAGAAGTTGTATATGATCATCTGAGTGCAAATATATATAAATAATACAAATTAAGTAAAATTTACAAAAACTTAAATGAGTTCCCTTGAATGCACAACTACCAGTCTTAAAAATTAGGAATGCAGCAAGACTGCACAACACAGAAGCACAAGGCCATATACTCACACTGCTCTAGCCTCTCATTATGCACTGTATTTACATGTACAGCCACATTAGAATGCTCAATACTAACTCCAACAACATTACCTAAGCACAACACAACCACAGCAAGCACAGCTGGCAAAAATGCAGACTGATTGGGTCATCTATTGCTCATAGCACTCCATTGTCTTGTCAAGCATTGTATATCCATGTCCATCCATCCACTTCCAACACCACGGCAGCAAGACCAGCTGATGGCCTTGGTAGATTAAATGAATGACACTGATCTTGACAGCACACTAAGGAGAAAAAGAAGCACAATCTCTATCCTCATAGCTTAAGCAAGAACTGTTGTCCTGGTTGGTCAGTGGTAGCTCTTGCAGGCCATGATCATGTTACCTGAAGCTCAACTTGACAGACTGCTGTTGGTGAACTTGGATCATGCTATCATTCAGGAAGTGGTTTATGACAGCTTGCTTGACAAACAAATTGCTCATCAATAATTCTTTCTCTATAATTTTGTTGTAAATTCATGACAGAACCTTGATACTGCAATTTACACCAATTTAGTCCTTCTCAGTCCAAATGATTGCTCTTAATAAGTTATGAATCACTGTAGTAATTTCAATGGAGCCCAGGAGAAATATGCCCAACCCCACTTTGATAACATCATGGCCTCTACACCAATCACGCCATTTCTTGTTGAGAGGAGACACACCAAACCTTGTATTACAATTCTGAAAGATACATTCACTTGTAATTACTTTCCTCAACCAGCTACAATAGGATACATGACAACACACAGCTGTTATAATATACAACTGTCATAATGCACCAAAATTCTAATAAAAATTAATCAGAATAATGAACCAAAGCTGGCAAGACAAACTTGCCACTCGTGTGAGCACTGAAATTTTTGTAAAAATTTCATCAGAATAACAAACCAAAACTAGCAAGATGAACTTGCCACTCATGCAAGCACTGAAATTTTAATAAAAATTTAATCAGAATAACAAACTAAAACTCACAAGACTAACTCACCAGCTGTGCAAGGTGCTAATCATCTATCTGCCAACAGCACCACTTTCCATGAACTAATGACATAAACATAAACACCCACCTCCACCTCCACCAGCTAGCAGCTAAACAAGCTCATCCACACAATAACCTAAGGTTAGTTTAGGGCAATCTATATGTTTGTTGTGTTATCTCAAATGTAGTAGTGCAAATGTGCTCATTTTGATGAATTTATTCAAAAACTGTGGAATTTTTTATATTATTTTCTAGTTCCCTGGAACCAACTAATTTTTTCCCATAGGTTCTTCAGTTGCCATAACGCACATTTGCCCTAACGAACATTACACTGGAATTAATCATATTCATTGTAGTGTACTCTACTGTATTTATGTTCTCTACAATAATTTGTAAGACTTACATATTGCTAGTTTTTACAAGAGTAAATGCCATCATAAATTCATATTTATGATTGGAATGTATGACTGAATCCTGTTTTTTTTTTTTTTTCTTATGCAGAAGGGACACTGGCCAAGGCAAAAAAATAAATAAATAAATAAAAAGTCCACTGAGGTGCCAGTCCCAGAACAGGCCCCAAAGCAGTAGTAAAAAATTCAAGGATAAGTGTCTTGAAACCTCCCTCTTGAAGGAATTCAAGTCATAGGAAGGTAGAAATACAGTAGCAGGCAAGGAGTTCCAGAGTTTACCAGAAAAAGGGATGAATGATTGAGAATGCTGGTCAACTCTTGCATTAAAGAGGCAGACAGAAATGGAGTGAAAGAAAGAAGAAAGTCTTGTACAGCGAGGCTGCAGGAGGAGGGGAGGCATGCAGTTAGCAAGAGCAGTTAGCAAAAGCAGAAGAGCAGTTAAGATGAAAATAGCAGTAGAAGATAGCTAGAGATGCAACATTGTGGCAATGAGAGAAAGAGGCTGAAGACAGTCAGTTAGAGGAGAGGAGTTGATAAGACAGAAAGCTTTTGATTCCACCCTGTCTAGAAGAGTAGTATGAGTGGAAACCGCCCCAGATATGTGGCACATACTTCATACATGGATGGATAAGGCCCTTGTACAGAGTTAACAGCTAGGGGGGATGAGAAAAACTGGAGGAGACATCTCAGAATGCCTAACTTCATAGAAGCTGTTTTAGCTAGAGATGAAATGTGAAGTTTCCAGTTTAGATCATAAATAAAGGACAGACTGTGGATGTTCAGTGTAAAAGAGGGGGATAGTTGAGTGTTGTTGGAGAAGAGAGGATAGTTGTCTGGAAGGTTGTGTTGAGTTGATAGATGGAGGAATTAAGTTTTGAGGCATTGAACAATACTAAGTTTGCTCTGCCCCAATCAGAAATTTTAAAAAGATTAGAAATCAGGCATTCTGTGGCTTTCCTGTGTGAAATGTTTACTTCCTGAAGGGTTGGACGTCTATGACAAGACATGGAAAAGTGCAGCTTGGTATCATCAGCATATGAGTGGATAGGACAAGAAGTTTGGTTTAGGAGGTCACTGATAAATAACAGGAAGAGAGTAGGTGACAGGACAGAACCCAGAGGAATACCACTGTTAATAGACTTAGGAAAAGAACAAGGACCATCTACCATAGCAGCTATAGAACAGTCAGAAAGGAAACTTGAGACGAGGTTACAGAGAAAAGGATAGAAGGTGTAGGAGGGTAGTTTAGAAATCAAAGCTTTGTGCCAGACTCTATCAAAAGCTTTTGATATGTCTAAGGCAACATCAAAAGTTTCACCAAAATTTCTAAAAGAGATTGACCAAGACTCAGAAATGAAAGCCAGATCACCAGTAGAGCGGCCGTGACAGAACCCATGCTGGCAATCAGATAGGTTGTGAAGTGATAGATGTTTAAGAATCTTCCTGTTGAGGATAGATTCAAAAATTTTAGATAGGCAGGAAATTAAAGCAACAGGACAGTTGTTTGAGGGATTAGAACAGTCACTCTTTTTAAGAATAGGCTGAATGTAGGCAAACTTCCAGCGAGAAGGAAAGGTAGATGTTGACATAGTTGAAAGAGTTTGATTAGGCAAGGTGCAAGCACGGAAGAACAGTTTTGGAGAACAATAGGAGGGACCCCATCAAATCCATAAGACTTCTGAGGGTTAAGGCCAGCGAAGGCATGGAAAACATCATTGCAAAGAATTTTAATAGGTAGTGTGAAGTAGTCAGAGGGTGGAGGAGAGGGAGGAACAAGCCTTGAATCATCCAAGGTAGAGTTTTTAGCAAAGGTTTGAGCAAAGAGTTCAGCTTTAGAAATAGATGTGATAGCAGTGGTATCATTTGGTTGAAATATAGGAGGGAAGAAGAAGCAAAGTTACTGGAGATATTTTTGGTTAGATGCCAGAAGATACAAGGGGAGTTAGATCTTGAAAGATTTTGACACTTTATATTAATGAAGGAGTTTTTGGCTAGTTGGAGAACAGACTTGGCATTGTTCAAGGCAGAAATATAAAGTGCACGAGATTCTGATGATGGAAGGCTTAAGTACCTTTTATGGGCCACCTCTCTATCATTGTTAGCATGAGAACCGGCTGTTTTAAACCAAGGTTTGGAAGATTTAGGTTGAGAAAAAAGAGTGAGGAATGTACACCTCTATGCCAAACACTATCACCTCTGTTATGTGCTTGGGACACAGAGATGGGTCTCTGACATGGAAGTAGTCATTCCAAGGAAAAATCAGCAAAATACCTTCTCAGGTCCTCCCAACTGGCAGAGGCAAAATGCCAGAGGCACCTCTGCTCAGGGGGATCCTGAAGAGGGACTGGAGCGATAGGAAAAGCTACAGATATGAGATTGTGATCAGAGGAGCCCAATGTAGAAGAGTGGGTGACAGCATAAGCAAAATGCAAAACACTGCACTACAGCTTTCAACTAAAGTTTGTTTATAGTTTCTTTCCTCTATCATCTATTTAAATTTCCTAAACATTTAATGGTATTCACATAATGTAAACACTACTGTAAGTACATATACAAAGTCACAAAAAAACTTGTGACTTTAATAATTTGTAAGAACCTAAAGAAATATGGAGAGAGAGAGAGAGAGAGAGAGAGAGAGAGAGAGAGAGAGAGAGAGAGAGAGAGAGAGAGAGAGAGAGAGAGAGAGAGAGAGAGAGAGAGAGAGAGAGAATGGAGGGAGAGAGGTGAAAGAATGTTATAATCTAGTCACATATGTTTCATTTAAATTATAAATGTGTAATTTTTGAGGTATTTACACAAGCTATGACTATCAGTGATGTATAGTAATTACAAAAAAGACAATTAAGGGAAGCAATTATAAATCAATTTTGTTTGAAAATCTTGGTGTAATATTTGGTGCATCCGAGTACACCACAAATGCACAATTTGAAATCACATACATAATAATTTAATCATTTATACCATTTGTATCATTTATATCAAGTACTAGACAGCCTTACCAGCTCAAAATATACTCATTAATCCTAAGTAAATATCTATGCTATGATATTTTTGCTGTCGCATAGTGCTAACAACCTGGAAGACCAAGCCCAGGATGATCAGGCCACCCCGGGTATATTTTTTCAGGAGTATGTTTCTCACCAGTAAGCAGCAAGTCACAAGTCCCAATTTGCACCAGGTACCTAATCACAGTTAGGTGAAAAGTGTCTACACAACAAAGAAGTCCCTCCAAAGACTCATAGCCAAGACCAGGAATCAAACCCGAGACCTTGCAGTTGTGAATAAGGCATGCTGACCATTGCACCATCAGGCCATAGATATGTTTCTCATGGTGTTTATTCTAATTATGAGAAAAGTAGTTATAAATAATTATTGTTCAAAGTTTTAGTGCAAGGTTTAATGTGTCTGCTTTTAGCTGGGATATGGCATAATTGATAAGCAGGCCATAACATTAAAACAGACAGGGCTTATTTCGTCTGGGCCCATCAATGTGACTATAAGTTCAATTAGTACAGTCAGGTCGCCAGTGACTTGAGGTCTGGCTCTGCTATCACCACACATTAGATGTGATTCACATTAGAGTTTTAATGAAAGCAATAGCAAGAAATTACCTATGGTTCCAACCTGGTTGAAAGAGATCCCTCAAAAATTTATATAAAATATTTTCAGACTACCTATAACATTCAAATTTTTTTTATACATATAACTGCAGGTAATAAATACATAAGAGTTCATGAAATATCAAAAGGATAATGGATAAAAGTCAATAGAGTACAGTAACAATGACTAAAATGCCATGCTGACCAAATGTTTACACATGCAGCAGATGAGTGCTCCCTGTTGATGCCACTGTGAACAATGCCAGTGGCTGCGACAGCAGCAGCAGCACCTGCAGTCTGCCCTTCTCATTAAATTCACATCACTTTGTATGGCAGTAGCAACAAATGCAGCCCACTTTTCTCATTAACTTGCATCACTGTGTATAGCAATGGCAGTGGCAATGATGGTAGGAGCAGTAGCTGTAGCCTGCCCTTCTCACTAAAATCATCACTGTGTGGCAGCAGCAGTGGGGACTGCAGTCTGCCCTTCTCACTAAACTAGTTATCCTATTTCTTTACAGCTTGTTGCAGCCCATTCCCTGCATTAGGATTTAAATTCCCTGCATTACAGTTTGACTTTAGAGCAAACTGACCCCGACATTAGACACAATTCATGTTACAATTTTGTGTATTAACAGCAACCTGACTGTAGGTCTCTAATTTGATGACACTTAGGTATTGCTGCTCTTTATTCATGCTTACTATTTTGATAGATGTCTGAAATTGCATCTTGCAATCAATTCTAGACTGGAAGAGCACCTTGGTCAAAGTGTGATGAATTAAGACACATTTTAGAAGCTATACAATATGACAATATTACATATGTCTTACAACTGTTTTTGGTGCACTGTTATTGCAACAAAGTATCAGAATTGATATTTTGAGTTCAAAATATGGTCATGGAGTGTAAATTCTTATAATTAAAGAATGTGTGTTGTATGCATGCAACTTTTTCTTTATTCAAGACTTCCTTGCACAAAGAAACCAAATCTTGGTTTAAAAATATGTTTACAATCATGTACATCAGTAAAAGCCATCATAATATTCTGACTTAAATATAACAAAAGACAAATGATATAACTATAGTTGCTGTCATGAAGAATGAAGGTTGCATCATTGTACTTTAACAACCTACCAATTGGAAACCATGCATGCAGTACACTTTAAGAATATCTTTCACTATTAATAACAAATAAACAGGGAGCAAAGGCAAATACCACTTATTATTGGCAATTCTGTTTCACATAACAAAATAATAAATGCTGCCTATATATATTATCAATAGAGGTAAATGTTCCTAAAGAATATAATATGCACAGTTTCAGACACAGGTACATTGCCAATGTACAAGTGATGCAACCTTCAGTCACCAGGACCACAAGTATAGCAACATAGAGTTTACTATTACTAACCTTTGCTTTGCCATCAGATGAATTTTGAGCAATGAGTATGTGATCCAGCAAATGTTTTTTCAGTTGTGTCCACTGAGCATATTCTTGACCGCAAACATTGCAAGTCAAATCATCTGTGCTCACTGTGTATTTTTCTTCTGATTCTCTCTTTACTATGGCACCTGATCCACTTGTAGTCTTGGATGACAAAGGCACAGGTGCACCACACATGTCTGGGTTATCATACTCTATGATTAACAACTCTCCAACCTGGAAAAAAATATACAATTACTTAAAATGACTATTGCAAATTCAACAGCTGCAGACAAAAATTCATTCAGAAAAGAAATCCAGAAATATAAAAGAACATACACTGAAGCATAACACCACTTAAAAATCTAACAGTGAATGTTAACAACAACAGAGATGGGGAAAAGCCAGAGACAATGAAAACTTTTCAAGAATTCAGGGTGATGGATTAAAATCACAGGATAAAACTGCACAAAGTTGAATCTGAAAGAAATTATAAGATTGGAAGGATGAATTACAAAAGGGATGATCAAGGATAAAGTGATAAAGGAAAATAAAAGATATTTTATACTAATGCTTCTTACTTTAAGCTAAACAATCTAGCCAGAAAAAAAAAAATGGAGTAAGATCTAAGTGTTGATTTAATTTAGTGACACTGTAATATCAAAACTATTATTTTACTGGACATAGTATACAAGATTTGATTGAGCTTTTGTTCAGTTTCCACATATATACTTTTGTCTAACTTGCTAATGGATGTTCACTGCTCATACTACTTCTGTATCATCTACTTTATAAGTCAATACCTTTGGTTGTGAAGAGACTGAACGCACAGCAGCTGACAGAGTGTGAGTAGTAGATGTAGGCAGCTGGGCACCAAAATCTAGCAGTTCAGATTGTGGATCTGGCAGTTCCTCCTCCCCTTGAGGACTTAGTGGGGTGTTTGGAGTCTGAGGTGTCATGGGACGAGGTGAACCACGCAGCTCTTCATTGTGCTGTTCTACCACCCCTTCTACCTCCAGGACAGGATACACTGCACTAAAATAACACAACATCAAATTCTTGATTACTAAAAGAATTACTGAATAAAAAGAATCCTAACACAAGGGAAGACCTCAACATTCACCCACACTATTGTAGATAAGCATACCTATTTCAGAAATTAAATACTTGTATAAACATACACAAAAAAAGCATATATATATATATATATATATATATATATATATATATATATATATATATATATATATATATATATATATATATATATATATATATATATATATATATATATATATATATTGGAACCTTGGTTCTCGAACTTAATTAGTTTTTGAATGTCATTTCAAATCTGAAGTGTTCAAAAACCAAAATTATTTTTCCCCCTAGGAATCAATGTAAAATTGATTAATCCATTCCCAGGCACCAGCCTACACTTTTTTACCGGCTTATGACAGGCACTCCCACAGCCATGATGGCTGCTTCACAACATCTCCAGTTCACAAGTTATTTATCCAGAAAGGATGTAATGAATGAACTTAGTGACACAGAACTCATCAAAAGATACTGTTTAGATTGATCTAGTGAGGGAAGCCTTACAGAGTTACACGGAGGAGTAACCCAATCACTGCCAAAATGAAGGTGAGACATCTTGTTGCTGGGAAAAGCTATTGGAAAAATGCAGTTGTTCAGTAATGATGGCATTGTGGGTCACAGAGAGCACCACAGGAACCTCGGGATTACTCCATTCATTCCCGAATGTCATTCAAAATCCGAAATGTTAAAAAACTGAAACTATTTTCCCCATAGGAATCAATGTAAAATAGATGAATCCATTCTCAGACACCAGTCCACAATGTTTTAGTGAGTAATGACCAACGCTCCCACTGTTGAGATGGCCGCTTCACATCATCTCCAGCTTAGAAATTTTTTATCCAGAAAGGAAGTATTGAATGAAGTTAGTGACACATAACTCATCAAAAGATATTGTTTAGACCATGCAGGCATTCTCTTTGTCACCGATCAAGTAAGGGAAGCCTTACGGGGTGACACAGAGAAGAGCAAGCCACTCACCGCCAAAATGAAGGTGATCAAAACACTTTGTCATCTTGCTGCTGGGAAAAGCTACTGGAAAAATGCAGCTGTCCAGTAATGATGGCATTGTGGGTCACAGAGAGCCACAGGAAGCTCGGGATTACTCCCAAGCACCAAACCTTGTTTGTTTACATCGAGGTTCTTCAATGGGATCACATTTAACTTATTTCAAAGATTTAATTACTATCTTACCCTTTCTCTCTCCTCCAAATATATAAAAATGAAGGAAATATTTATAGGAACTATAAATCGGTAATAAATGGCAGCTTTTGCTACATCTTGTAGTATTTGAAACCAAATAACTTTGTTCAAAAACTGAATTATGGTACAGTAACCAAAGCAATTATGAGTAAAATTTATTGTTCAAAAACCAAGTTGTGATGTTCGGTAACAGAGGTTCCACTCAACAAGCAATGTCACTCACAGCCACACCACATATCACTTACATCACAAGAGCCACACAATAATTCTTATCATAGTCATACCACATACACTAGAACTGCTTCAGTGTATGTTTTGTCCTAACATTCGCTGTGATGTAGCAGTGTGACAGAGATCTTGACCTGGATTTTATGTGACAGAATTTTGACTGAGTGTATTTTTTCTAACTTTAGAGAAATAGCCAAATGAGGAAAAAATTTGGATTTTTCTCAATGAAATAGAAAATTAAGATTCTATCACATAATTTTCTTAGAAAACCCTCAAAGTGACAAGTTTTCAAGAAAATCCAAGAAAAAAATTGTCAAAATATGCAAAAACCTAAAACTCAATTTTTAATATTTTCATTATAAAAAAGAAAAAATATTGTTCAAAATTTAATGAAACTTATACATATAACTTAACTTATCTAAAGGAACTTTATAGTTAAAAATTTTTTGATGGTTTGGTTCAAAAATAACAAAAATGGAAAATAACTCAGTTGGTCCCTTTAAGACTCCATCCTTTGCTATGATAATTATTTATAGCCTTTTAGGCATAGAAACATAGTTTCTTGAAATACCTGCAAGCCAGGTAATTTTCCCACATTTTGCACAGAGCTTCACCAAGGCAAGTAACTGAAGATGTTTCACAGATTTTCTTTTCATATAGGACCACCAATTCTCAATAGGGTTGAGATCTGATGAGTTGCTAAGACAGTAGACACCTGCCAAAATTATACTTACTCCAAGGGAGGTCTCACAAACAATGGACAAGGGGATTCTGTGACCTTATCTGTGACCCAGCTGTGATCTCCTAGAATGTTTCCCTTTGTCTCTCACAACACAAGGAGGCAATCACAATCTGCCCTTTAAAGACAACTTTCCTCCTTCATTCAACACTACATGCTTGTAACACACACATACACCTCTCAAGTCAAAATTCAAAATTTTCAAAATGGCAACTCCAACACCAGCCCAGGAGTCCCTGTCTGGGTCACAAATGTTCCCAGGTCAGATTGCTCTTCTGGTATCAACCCCAAGTGTCTCAACACCCCCATCAACTTTTCTTCATTAATTTTTGCAACAGCTGTGGCCTTAGATCATATTTCCAATCTCTACTTGCATATACATGGTTTTTTTTATTTTTTTCATTTGAGTTACTTATATAAAGATCATTCTGTATTCTTGAAATATGACTGATTGTTTAGTGGCACATTGTTTTTGCCTACAATGTTTGTATTACTGCCCACAAATGGCCCTTGCCCTTGTCTGCCCCTATACCCACCCATATTTCCAAATATGGTCATTAATGCAGATATGTAGCTTTCCACACACAGTATGTGGGCCATAAGATCCTGAGGCCCTTAGGGGACTGCATAGAAGAAAATGTGTTGAAAACTGCTTGGTTCTAAGGAGATTGTGAACTACTGGAAAAGTTGCCTTATCATACCAAACTTCTCACTAACCAGAGTGAACCAGAGCTTGTATGTACATAAGGATAGACTGATTTCAGTTAAAATATATTATCATTTTAGAAGATTCCATTCATGTTTATATGCATGAGTCATATTCCCTTAAATGATACATTATCAGGTTGCAAAGTCTATGGTAGTCTCCTGAATCAAGCACAGACATTTTAAAACCTTCTGAATATATGCATGCTAACTTGTGACATTTATACATACTTGGTAAGCTGTGGCGTAGTTGATGATGATGGTGGTGGTGGTGCAGATTGTGGTGCTGGTGGTGGTGCTGATGGTGGTGCAGGTGGTGGTGGTGCTGGTGGTGGTGATGGAGATAGCTGTGAAGATACTGCTGGTGGTGGTGCTGGTGCTGTAAGCTGAGGGGGTGGGGTATGGTCACTGGCTTTTTGTTTGTGGCGTCCTGTTATCTCATGGTCTCGCAAACCCTTTGCACCCACCGACTTGATACATATGTCCACCATGCACCAGCGACAAAGGGCATAGGTTTCTCCTTTGGCAGAAGGACCAACCCACTGGTATTCATCTTCATACTTGGTGCTATAAATATAATTACTATTATTAGTTACAATCAAAGTTGTGCAATAAATGCAGTTCTTTCTATATACCAAGCCAACAATTCCTCACAAAGTGGTCCAGACAAGGCATCCCCCCCCCACCACACAAATACACACACACACACACACACACACACACACACACACACACACACACACACACACACACACACACACACATCATTCAGCCTTAGCCCCATCAACCTACGGTTGAAAAGGGTAATGAACGCAATTGGAATATACTTAAAAAATTCTTGTTACAAACTATCCTAAGTGTTCTAAGTATTTTCCAATGTAAGACATTACTAGAAGTCTTCTAAGAAAATTTATTTGAGTCCAGACTTCCTCCCTTCATGACTCAATCACTTCACAAGCTACCACAGCATATTTCAAACGCATCAACAATGTGAAAATTCATTTTCTGCACAGGCATTACATATAATACTTTTCCATTTAGTGTACAGTGAGGGAACTATCAGGTTTTGGATATATCTCAAATGGTGTATCTTACAACCCTCATCCAACATTGCATGCAGATTCCTGAATAGATTCCTGGAAGTAAATTTCTGTGCTCTGAAAAATTTACCTGACTCCAACTTATATTTTAATGAGCCTCACTTCCACTTTAATAAACATGACTCACAAATGTGCTGACACACAAAAACAAAACTGACTAACATTTCCATACATTCCACTTACATTCTGATTAGGTAATTATAAATCCAAAATACTTAAATTCAAACAATCATTCATAAAATAAAACCTCAAAATAATGAACAAATTATGCCCTTAGCAAGTCTGATATAAATTAAAGTCCTACAAAAGCAAAGTCCCGCTCCATACTTTATCCAAAGTCAGACATAAGGATTAGCAGCAGATAAAAATGTGAACTGCTATGAGCAAATAGACAGTGCATCAAATATTAAGGCAGCATGGACCAGACTGAGTCAATAGTATTTTTGTTAAGCCACATGGGCAAAAAGACAATACGGTCATTCCTTGACATTCTCTACTTAAAGGTGCATGGTTATGAAAATTTGCAAGGTGGCCCATGGATGATAATAAATATTTGGGTATCAGGGTTTCCTTAAATACTTCTGTGGCCAACCAAACTGTTTGCAACTGGTCACCCACACACACTTTCCACTCTTGCAATAACTACACTAGTGACTACATCTCATGCACTTACAGCAAAGAATCAATTCATGTTACTGTAAGTGTCTGTGCTCCATACAAAGGTAATCATACACTGGAGATGGAAGCTGACCATCAATACTCTGGCATAGTTTAATCCAACATATTCTCAGCTGGCTATATCCTCTATCTTTTAAACATGCCATGGCCATGTGATTAGTCCATTGCACACAGGCTCAGATGGTCCTACAGTCATAACATAGAACAGACACAGTGTGAATTTTCCCCCAGGGTGAAAACTGCCCCCAAGAGACACTTTTGTGCATGTAGACTATAGTGAAAAGAGGGCATGAAATCATCTACCAGATACATATCACACACAGCAAACTCTTATGTTGTATGAGTTTGTCTGTATGTGGGGAAGCAATCTTCTGGGATCCTGAGTCAACTTTCCTTGGTGCTACATTGCCAGGCAAGAGGGTAGCAGGTGGCAGTGGAGTTTTTAAGCTCATATATTGCTTTGCTGGTCACCCCAAGATTAGCTGCCACACATATCACTGACACTTCCTGCTGCAGCTGTACCAAGGCACAAGCTTTATTTTCCATTTTCAGCTTATGGTGACCCATGGTAAAGCCCAAATAACAAAATTGTAAGTGTCCAAAATCAGGCAACAATGGGCCACACAAATCCTGATGGAGCAGTCAGTTACAGATACTGCCCCCATGGAAGCTGGACCACCACTGGTGTGGGAGGTATTTGAACAGCTGCACAAGTGTCTCAACTGCTATTACACATGAGATAATCACACTCCAGCACATAGGTGGTGGATACAAAACTCAAACGTATCCATATTTTTCCATGTGCACTTTTCTTCTGTAATTTTTGCTGTACAGTGAAACCTCAGTTTTTCACGGTTCAGTTATCACCGGTTTACTTTTACAGTTTTTTTCATCGAAACCTAACTATTTTTCAATGCAGGAAATCCCACTTTATCACAAAAAATTCGTTATTATATTTGATAAAATACAAGATAAATCATGGTGTGGGTCGAGGAAATATCCAGACGTATTGGTAGGTGGCACACAATTGGCTGGAGCCTTACCAGTAGCCAATCCAAACACTCTTTATATTTTTACTTGCCTCTGATAGGCTGCTGGAGATGTGCCTTCTTCAAAGAAAGGAGCGTAACCACACCACCTCCCCACCCTGCAGTTCCCAATTCACCACACTTTTCTGCCTTAGCTACATCGCCATGCCCACTTCAGCTATTCAATACTTATTTTTGCTGATTTCTCCTGGTTTTGCAAATTCTCAGCAAATCCAAATACCCTGCATCTTGTAAGCCTTCTAGTGCCAAGGAAGTGAAGAGGAGGAACATTATGATGCTGAAGGAGAAAGTTGAACTCCTCGACATACTGCAGGAAGGGAGAAGCTATGCCACAGTAAGGTGCCATTACAGCATAAACAAAAGTATGGTTAGGTCCATAAAGAAGAATGAGGAATCATTCAGGAAAACTGTTTCAGCAAAATTTTGCCCACAGGCATTTTAGAGGTAGTGTCAATATAATATGGACTTTAGCACTTCACGGTTGCCTTTGGAACATAATTCCATGAAAAATTGAGGGTTCATTGTATACATTTCATTTGAGGTAACTATAAATACAGTCTTAGATGCGATAGCACTACATTACCACTGCACCTCACCAAGTGTGTGTCCTTTACTGCCACACTGACCTCCTCACACCATCTCTCACTATCTTTCCTTTCACCACCTCCAACCTGTCTCATTCCACATACCTGCTCTGCACAGCTGACACCTGCACCTTTGAGACACCGCCACTCTTCTTCCACATTACTTACTTTCCAGTCTTTCATTATATTCCACACATTCAGAATGTTTTCCTGGTACTCTGTCTTCTCCCTCTTATCCAGCTCACTTTACCTTAACCCCTTGTAAACACTATTCATTCGTCGTATATCCTTGACCACCACCAGCTCCTCTCTGCACTCTCAAATCCAACAAATATTTCATCACATTCATTTACACAATCACACAGTCCATCATTGCTTTATCTACCACTACTTTATTTACCTGCTAAGTCCATGTATACCCACAGATATCCTTGTTCTTACACATTGTGTTCCCAATCACCAGTTCTTGCTCCATGCATAATTCTAACCGTTTCTTCCTCAATTAATTTCTACCTCGCACACTGTGTAAACCAACAACTCCAACCACAACTTCAATTCCAAATATTTGTCTTCAAACAGTACAATATCTATTCCATAATTGTGTACATATTCATGAACCCCATTCCAAAAAAATTTCTTTCTATGTCATCCTTTCTATGCCAGCTTTGCCCACATTATCCTCTAAGATCCAGTTTCGTATCCTTTGGCTTTTCTCCCCCTAAACGCACCTGACATTCTTAAATTCACACATCAGACACACATTCACTGCTTTACTCAGCACTAGCACACCCAACTTGGTGCCACAAATATTCTTTATATCATCTCCCTTTTACTTACTACATCCACACATTTAGAATTCCTACATGTAATGTTTTGCTTTGTCTGTTCATAGAACCCTCACTCCAGCCATTTTAGTCACATCTTACTACATGCAGGGAATACAGTGGCAATATTCTTGTCCCCTGTCACACAATAAAAGAAAAGTGGAAGTATAGCAAATGTTGCACCATGGTGTTTCTGTTCATGAAGAAACTTATGGAATAGGATCATCATCTGTGTATAAAGAAGCAGTGGGAAAAGATGAAGCAGTTCTTTGCTGACAGTGATTCAAAGAAACAGATGTGCATAAGAAAACAATGAAAGATGGAAAGAGTATCGAGCATGCTTATGTTATAACACATTTGGCATGATGATGATGGTAAGGTGTTTCATAGAAAGGTTGGTTTAGGACAGCCATTCTGAAACTTTTTTCCACAAGGAACAATATTTGGAGCCTTTCAACCTTTTGTGACTCACAGTAAAGAAAATATTTAGCACTATATAAACTCTATTTAAAATAAATTGAACATGTTATCCAAGGTGTAACTGGATAGTGGACAAAGAACTGGAAGGCTGTTTTTTAAGATGGTAGGGCCAGCCTCACCACTCAAAGACAGGCCAACTACCCACCAGTCCAACATACATGTTTGATACAGAAGTTGTTCCTGTCAGAGCCATCACTATGGTCTGACCATTCTGAATTGAGTGTTTAGGCATTGTCCTTCCCCGGCTTGTAGCACTGCCAAACCTTGTACTGGCCAATTGTCAGATCAGAGACTATATGTCCCTGATAACCTCACTCCCCACACACCATCTCTCTCTCTCTCTCTCTCTCTTTATATATATATATATATATATATATATATATATATATATATATATATATATATATATATATATATATATATATATATATATATATATATATATATATATATATATATATATATATATATATATATATATATATATATATATATATATATATATATATATATATATATATATATATATATATACAATCTACATTCCATGCAAATTTATTTCCATTAGAGATCTATCTATACTTTCCTATGAATCATTAGAATTTGAGGAAAATTTTCCTGTTAGTTAGTCAAGCTCCCCCCTTCTCTCTCTCTCTCTCTCTCTCTCTCTCTCTCTCTCTCTCTCTCTCTCTCTCTCTCTCTCTCTCTCTCTCTCTCTCTCTCTCTCTCCACTGTGAATTTCTTTTAAATGTGATAGGTTTCCTTTTAAACTATTATGTTATATTTTTATTCTTTAGTTACGATTGTTTTCCACACCACCATTGTGGTAAAAGTCAAGGCATGTTGGTGGCTTTCACTGTTCGGACAACAGCTCTTGAGGGGTCAAGTAATAAGCCCTTATTAGCCTTTTCTTCCAAAAACAATACTTATTTTCTGAGTAAGCAAGCTCTTTTTCTCAGCTGTGGAGGTGACAAGAGCAAGCAGAAGAGGTAGCTTCCATCCTGGTTGGTGGTGCAAGGGGAAGTGACCATGGATTAACATGGGAAGTGCAGGGTGGGGAGGTGGTGTGGTTCCGCTCCTTTCTTTGAAGAAGGCACATCTCCAGCAGCCTATCAGAGGCAAGTAAAAATATAAAGAGTGTGACCTCACTCGGTCACCCATCAAGATGTGATAACACCTGGAGAAAGTGTTGTCAAGTATTGGAGAAAAAAATAAAAATAAATAAAAGTATCATTAAAAAAACATATATTACACTAACTTGCCTTTTTAGAGTATCACATTGTAAATATATTACAACACCATTTAATATTGAGGTGGGAAGTACCTAACATAAGGTGTCTTGATATAAGTGTGGCAGCACCATATGCCAGGGAATCCCCAGAAAGGACCACACCTAAACACTCAATTCAAAATGGTCAGACCATAGGTGGGGTCCAGGGTAAGGCAGGATGTGAGGGAATGATGAATGGGCATTATGTAATTAATTTCTGACTGGAATGCAAAGAAATGCATATGACTGAAAAGGAAAATAATCTTTCATATATATATATATATATATATATATATATATATATATATATATATATATATATATATATATATATATATATATATATATATATATATATATATATATATATATATATATATACACACAGGAGGAGGCAGTAGGCATCTGCCAAAACGATAATTACTCCCACTGAGGTCTAAAGCACTGGATCAGGGGGTGCTGTGAACTTAAACCCAGCTGTGACCTCACTGAATGTTTCCCTTTGTGTTCTAAAGACAACTCTCTTCCTCCACACGAAACTACAAGCACCTAATAACACACTCACCCTTCACTCAAAATTTCAAAATTATCATGGCGCCTCCTACACCGGCCTCGGAGTCCCCATCTGGGGAGAGGACCACAAATGTCCCCAAGTCGGACTGCCCTTTTGACAATGACCCTAAATGTCTTGACACTGACCTCAACTTTTTCTTCATTAACTTCTGCAACATTCGTGATCTAAGATCTAATTTTCAATCTGTAGAACACCACCTCTCCTCTTCTAAACCTAATCTTCTTTTCCTCACTGAAACTCAGGTGTCTGGGGTAACTGATAGTAGCCCCTTTTCTGTTCCCTCCTACTTTCTCTATCCTCATTTTTTATCCAAAGCTGGATGTTGTGTTTATGTGTGCAACGACTTAACTTGCTCTCGTGCCCACGTTCTTGAATCTTCCAAGTCTTCCACCTTCTGGCTACAACTACAGTCACTCTCAAACTAAATTTATCTGTGCTGTATACCTCTCACCTAACTCCTCTGACTTAACTTCCAAAGTGGAGCACATTCTGACTCTCTTCCCTTTTGCAAAGATCTCCATTCTTGGAGACTTCAATGATCACCACCATCTTTGGCTTTCCTCTCCCTTCACTGACCATCCTGGTGAACTAACCTTCAACTTTGCTATCCTTCACAATCTAGAGCAATTGGTGCAACACCCTACTCATATTCCTGACCGTCTTGGAGATACGCCCAACATTCTTGACCTTTTCCTGACCTCTAATCCTTCTGCTTATGCTGTCACCCTCTCTTCTCTGTTGGGCTCCTCCAATCGTAATCTCATATCTGTATCTTATCCTATTGCTCCAATCCCTCCTCAGGATCTCCCTAAGTGAAGGTGCCTCTGGCATTTTGCCTCTGCTAGTGGGGGGGACCTGAGGAGGTATTTTGCAGATTTTCCTTGGAATGACTACTGCTTCCATGTCAGAGACCCATCTCTGTGTGCCGAGCGCATAACAGAGGTGATAGTGTCTGGCGTGGAGGCGTACATTCCTCACTCTTTTTCTCGACCTAAACCTTCCAAACCTTGGTTTAATACAGCTTGTTCTTGTGCTATACATGATAGAGAGGTGGCCCACAAGAGGTACTTAAGCCTTCCATCACCAGAATCTCATGCACTTTATATTTCTGCCCAGAACCATGCCAAGTCTGTTTTCCAACTAGCCAAAAATTCCTTCATTAACAAAAAGTGTCAAAATCCTTCAATATCTAACTCCCCTCGTGACTCCTGGCATCAAGCCAAAAATATCTCCAATAACTTTGCTTCTTCTTCTTTCCCTCCTTTATTTCAACCAGATGGCACCACTGCTATCACATTTACTTCCAAAGCTGAACTCTTTGTTCAAACCTTTGCAAAAAACTCTACCTTGGATGATTCAAGGCTTGTTCCTCCCTCTTCTCCACCCTCTGACTACTTCACACTACCTATTAAAATTTTTCATAATGATATTTTCCATGCCCTCGCTGGCCTTAACCCTTGGAAGGCTTATGGACCTGATGGGGTCCCTCCTATTGTTCTCCAAAACTGTGCCTCTGTGCTTGCACCTTGCCTAGTCAAACTCTTTCAGCTCCGTCTGTCAACATCTACCTTTCCTTCTTGCTGGAAGTTTGCCTACATTCAGCCTGTTCCTAAAAAAGGAGGAGGGGGCAGATGCAGTTGCCCTGCCCCAAGGTAGAGTGCTTGTGTTTGGTGATAGTCAGGTTAGGCACTTAGATAGTGCGTTCTGTGTTAGGGATAAGAAGCGTCGGTCGAGGGTGTGTTTGCCGGGGGCCGGGATAGGGAAGGTAGCTGATAGGCTAGACATGTGCTTGGAAAAAGATGGGACCAAGCCCATTGTTTTTCTCAGTGCGGGAGGGAATGATCTTGGTAAGGTCAGGAGTGAGGAGCTTATCAGGAGGTTTTGACAGGCTTTGGACAAGATTAGGGACGAGGGAGGGATCCCCGTGGTATGTGGTGTCTTGCCGAGGAGGGGAGTTGGCGCTGAGTGGCTGTCCAGGGCTATTACAGTGAATCACAGGCTCGCGAATCATTGTAGGAGTAATGGATGGACGTTCATCGACAACTGGGACCTTTTCCATGGTAGGGACACCTTGTACGCCAGGGATGGAGTGCATTTGTCACGCCAGGGTGTTCGTGTTTTGGCCGAAACACTCGAGCGGGAGGTAACTGCACTCCAGCACTTTTTTCATTAGTCGGGAGGGAAGAAGGGGTAGTGAGGAGAAGTCGAGGGACAAATTAGTTAAATCTAGAAAAGTAGCTAGCTCAGGGATGGTGAGAAATAGCTTAAGTGTTTACTACACAAACTGTAGAAGTATTCTGAATAAAATAGACTTGCTTAGAGGAATAGCGAGCGTAGAGAAATTTGATATCATTGCTTTAACTGAAACTTGGTTAGATATGTCAGGAAAAGTATTTAATCCAGAGGTTAAGATTGATGGGTATACAATGTTCTATAAAGATAGAGAAAACAGGAGAGGAGGAGGCATCGCATTATACGTTAGGGACACATTACAGTGTTGTATGAACAATAGAATTAAAACAGATAACAAAGCAGAGTCGATATGGGTAAATATTAAGGAAGGATCGCAGTCAGTAGTACTAGGGATAGTTTACAGACCACCGAATAGTACAGAGGAAATTAACACCTCACTGTGGCAGGAATTAAATAGAGCAGGCAGGTACAGTCAGGTATGTGTGGTAGGAGATTTTAATTTTAGGAATATCGACTGGAGTCTGATTGTGGGTAACAAGGAAGCAGAGGAATTTCTTAAGGTAATTCAGGATAATTTTTTAAAACAGGTAGTCATAGAACCCACAAGGGGGAATAATATTCTAGATTTAATTCTTACTAACGCAGGTAGAGGTTGGAGGACAGCTAGGTAACAGTGACCATAGGGAAATTAGGTACAATTTAGAATGGGAAGAAACTGTTAGAAACAAAAACACTAGTAAAATACCTGACTTTAGGAGAGCAGATTTTGAAGAATTAAAAAGGTACCTCCAAGGAGTGGACTGGCAAAGGATGCAGGGTGAGGTCAGGTCAGGGATGGAGTTCAGAGAGATAAGGCAGGATGAGAGAGGTGAGGTGAGGCGTGAGGGTGTAGGACAGGAGGAGGGAAGATGTGTCCGGAAGGGAGGAGGAAAGAGGAAGGGGGGAGATAGGTGTGAGTATGTTAGAATGTCAGGTCATGCTGAAATGAGAGAGGTGAGGTCGAGCCGAGTAGATGAGGGAGTGGAGAGGATGGTAGGGGACGAGATGAGGGGATTAGGTGAAGTAAATGTAGATGAATTGTAATTTTTTTTTTTTTATGTAGGAAGGATACTGGCCAAGGGCAACAAAAATCTAATAAAAAAAATGCCCACTGAAATGCCAGTCCCAGAAAAGGGTCAAAGCAGTGGTCAAAAATTGGTGGATAAGTGTCTTGAAACCTCCCTATAAATATTTCGTAAAGTTCATACAGGTCAGTTAGCAAATATCCCGTATAGAACAATAAGATCACAAAAAAATGACCCTAAATGGATGACTGCTAGGTTAAAGCATTATATAGGGCGTAAGAGAAGTATATATAAGAGATTAAGGGCAGGTGAAGAAGTTTTAAGGACACAATATAATGAATCAGTTAGAACAGTCAGGAAGTTAACGAGGAAAGCTAAGGACAATTATGAATTAAAGGTAGCCAACCAGGCGAAGACGGACCCCAAGGGATTTTATCAGGTATACAGGACGAAGAATAAGGTACTGTAGGTCCATTAAAAGCAGCAGATGGGGAGCTTGTTAGTTCTGGGGAGGAGATAAGTAAACTTCTGAATGATTATTTTTTAACTGTCTTCACCCAGGAAAACATGCAGGATATGCCAGAGAGTGAACAGGTGTTTAGAGCAGATGAGAATGAGAAGCTGACAGATATTTCCATAACTAGGGAGATAATGGAACAGGAGATAGATAGGCTAAAAAAGTTCAAGTCACCAGGACCTGATGATATATATCCCAGAGTACTTAAGGAATGTAAAGAAATTATTAGTGAGCCGTTAGTTTCTGTCTTTAGGAAATCACTGGAGTCGGGTGAGGTACCAGTAATGTGGAGGCAGGCTAATGTAGTACCCATCTTTAAGAAAGGAGATAAAACTTTAGTGTCTAATTATAGACCTGTCAGCTTAACTTCAGTTGTAGGTAAAATGTTACAGTGAATAATAGCGAGGAACATTAGGGAACATTTAGACAAACATAACTTGATAAATCAGTCACAGCATGGCTTCACAAAGGGGAAGTCTTGCCTGACAAACTTGTTAAGTTTTTACAGTAAGGTATACGAGGCAGTAGATAATGGTGATAGTTATGATATCTTATATCTGGACTTTAGTAAAAGCATTTGACAAGGTACCCAATCAAAGACTCCTGAGAAAGGTTAGGGCACACGGGATAGATGGGAAGGTGTTAGGCTGGATAGGGTCATGGCTTGGTAACAGGCGACAGAGAGTGGTAATAAACGGCTCGAAATCCAAGTGGGGTCATGTAATTAGTGGGGTGCCACGGGGATCAGTATTAGGCCCATTGTTATTTCTAATATATATCAATGACTTGGATAGTGGAATTAGTAGTGATGTTAGTAAATTTGCGAATGACACAAAGATAGGTAGATTAATTAGGTCACAATTGGATGCCATCGCCTTGCAGGCAGAATTAGATAGAATGAAGAAAGGAATGGACGGATAGATGGCAAATGCAATTTAATATCAATAAATGCAAAGTGCTTAGTGTAGGTAGAGGAAACCCACACAATAGGTACACATTAAACAACCAAACTCTGGTAGGTACAGGGTAAGAGAAAGATTTAGGAGTTATAGTTAGCTCTGAACTCCGTCTAGGGAAACAATGCATAGAAGCCAGAAACAAGGCATATAGGGTACTAGGATTAATTTTCAGGAGTGTTAAAAGTAGAAGGCCGGAAGTAATATTAAAGTTATACTTGGCGCTAGTCAGACCTCATCTAGACTACGCTGTGCAGTTCTGGTCCCCACATGACTAAAAGGATACAGGGGATGAGGAGTATTCCTTACGAGGCGAGGTTGAGGCTGTTAAATTTACATTTTCTAGAGAGACGTAGGTTAAGAGGGGACCTGATAGAAGTCTTTAAGTGGTATAAGGGTTATAACAAGGGAGATGTAAGTAAAATTCTTAGGATCAGCAACCAGGGTAGAACAAGAAATAACGGGTTCAAGCTTAAAAAATTTAGGTTTAGGAAGGAGATAGGAAAAAATTGGTTCTCAAATAGAGTGGTAGATGAGTGGAACGGACTCAGTAATCATGTAGTTAGTGCTAGGACACTAGAGAACTTTAAGAGAAGATTAGGCAAGTTTATGGATGGGGATAACAGATGGAAATAGGTAAGTGTGTTTCATACAGGGACTGCCACGTGTAAGCCTGGTCACTTCTTGCAGCTTCCCTTATTTCTTGTGTTCTTATGTTCTTATGTTCTCTTTTAGAGATTTTGGTGAAATTTTTGCTGTTGCCTTGGATATATCAAAAGCTTTTGATAGAGTCTGGCACAAAGCTTTGATTTCCAAACTACCCTTGAACGTCTTCTTTCCTTCTCTCTGTAACTTCATCTCAAGTTTCCTTTCTGACTGTTCTATTGCTGCTGTGGTAGACAGTCACTGTTCTTCTCCTAAATCTATTAACAGTGGTGTTCCTTAGGGTTCTATCCTGTCACTCACTCTCTTCTTATTATTCACCAATGACCTTATAAACCAAACTTCTTGTCCTATCCATTCCTACACTGATGATACCACCCTGCACTTTTCCACATCTTTTCATAGACGTCCAACCCTTCAGGAAGTAAACATTTCACGCAGGGAAGCCACAGAATGCCTGACTTCTGATCTTTCTAAAATTTCTGATTGGTGCAGGGCAAACTTGGTATTGTTCAATGCCTCAAAAACTCAATTTCTCCATCTATAAACTTGACACAACCTTCCAGACAACTATCCCCTCTTCTTCAGTGACACTCAACTGTCCCCCTCCTCTACACTGAACATCCTCGGTCTGTCCTTTACTTATAATCTGAACTGGAAACTTCACATCTCATCTCTAGCCAAAACAGCTTTTATGAAGTTAGGTGTTCTGAGACATCTCTGCCAGTTTTTCTCATCCCCCCAGCTGTTAACTCTGTACAGGGGCCTTATCCATCCATGTATGGAGTATGCTTGATATGTCTGGGGGTGTTCCACTTATACCGCTCTTCTAGACAGTGTGGAACCAAGAGCTTTTCGTCTCATCAACTCCTCTCCTCTAACTGACTGTCTTCAGCCTATTTCTCATCGTCACAATGTTGCATCTCTAGCTGTCCTCTACTGCTATTTTCATGCTAACTGCTCTTCTGATCTTGCTAAGTGCATGCCTCCCCTCCTTCCACAGCTTCGTTGCACAAGACTTTCTTCTTTCTCTCACCCCTATTCTGTCCACCTCTCTAATGCAAGAGTTAACCAGTATTCTCAATCATTTATCCCTTTCTCTGGTAAACTCTGGAACTCCCTGCCTGGTTCTGTATTTCCACCTTCCTATGACTTGAATTCCTTCAAGAAGGAGGTTTCAAGGCACTTATCCTTCAGTCTTTGACTACCGCTTTGGACCCCGTTTCTGGGACTGGCATCTCATTGGGGTCTTTTCATTTTTTTTATTTATTAATTTTTTTGTTACCCCTGGCTAGTGTCCCTCCTACATAAAATATATATATATACATATATACATATATATATATATATATATATATATATATATATATATATATATATATATATATATATATATATATATATATATATATATATAAAGTAGAATCTCAATCCTCAAACTTAATTCGTACCTGGATGCCATTCAAAATCCAAAATGTTTGAAAAGCAAAACTATTTTCACCATAGGAATCAATGTAAGATAGATTAATCCGTTCCACCAGTCTACACTGGCAGTCGCTCCCACAGCCAAGGTGGCTGCTTCACATCTCCAGCTCACAAATTATTTATCCTGAAAAGGATGTTATGAAAGAGCTTAATGAAACAGAACTCATCAGAAGATACTGTTTAGACTAATCTAATGAGGGATTCCTTAGAGAGGGACACAGAGAGGAACAATCCACTTACCACCAAAATTACACTTAGACATATTGCTGCTGGGAAAAGCTAGTGGAAAAATGCAGTTATGCAGAAATTATAGTATTGGGGTCATCAAGAGAGCCACAGGAGGCTCAGAATTGCTGAAAACTTTACATCAAGGTTTTTCAACAGGATCACATTTACCTTATTTCAAAGATTGAATTAATCTTACATTTTTGTAGCTCCTCCCAATACTGCTTCACAGCTGCCTCCAGTTTCGGGAGACTTGACATGTCCTTGTCACGGATTTGGGCTTTAATGATGGCCCAAATATTTCCAATGGGGTTCAGGTCCAGGCTCTGTCCAGGCCAGTCAAGAATAACATGAATCTCCTGCTCAGAGAACCAGTCCTTTACATCCTCTGCAGTGTGACAGGGAGCCCCATTCTGCTGCAGCACCCACACACCCATTTTTTTTAAACTTGGCCCAAGATTCTCCTTTAATATTTCAATATACCGTTTGGCATTCACTGTCTGCCCTTTTGGGAGAATCACCATAAGCGATGTGGGTGCTTTACAACCTTTTGTGTGAGGCATGGATCAAGAGGGTCAGACCCTGGCCACTGCCATACTTTACAACAGCTGCTGTCAGAAGTGCAAAACCTGGCCTCATCTGACCACAACACTCCATTCCAGTCTTCAGGACTCCAGGTTCCGTATTTCCTTGCAAAAACAACTCTCCTTTGCCTCTGTGTAGGTGTAACCAGGAGTTTGCAGCAAGCTGGTACTTTCCTGAATTTCAGTCGGTCATGGAGTCTGTATGGCACAAACACCAACACTTCCCAAGACTCTGGGATTGGCCTCCTTCACTTGTCGTGCTGTAAGAGTAGGATTAGAGTCCAATTGCCTTTGTAAAGAAGCCAGAAGCCGGGGGGTAAAGATTGTGGGGGTGCCACCGCCGTGGCTGTGAAAAGGCAATTGCTCAATGCCTCCTGTGACGAATTTTCGTATGAGATTCTGGATGGTACGCATTTTCAAATTCACATGTCTTGCTATATCGACACCATTCATACCTGACATGATGATCAATGATTCAAAAAATTATATCAGCGTGACTTGTCCACCTTGCACTCATCACAAGAAACACCACAGCATAAATGGAACAAAATGTGTTCACCTCAAGAACAGAACCAATCATGCCTCACCAAAGACAGAAGGCTGACTCACTCAAGCAAAATAATGAGTACTGGTCACTGTTGCTATGGGCATGAGTGAGGAGGAGAAATGCACTTTAGTTACCAAAGACTCAATTTTTTTCTCCCAGCCAATTTTTTTTCCCTGCTCAGAGGCCTCATAGCAAAATGTGCTCCTCTTCTAGCATGTGACGCCTCAATGCAAGATCAGCATTCGCAGACTGTGTGTGTATAATATATATATATATATATATATATATATATATATATATATATATATATATATATATATATATATATATATATATATATATATATATATATATATATATATATATATATATATATATATATATATATATATATATATATTTATATATATATATATATATCATACACACACAGTCTGCGAATGCTGATCTTGCATTGAGGCGTCACATGCTAGAAGAGGAGCACATTTTGCTATGAGGCCTCTGAGCAGGGAAAAAAAAAATTGGCTGGGAGAAAAAAAATTGAGTCTTTGGTAACTAAAGTGCATTTCTCCTCCTCACTCATGCCCATAGCAACAGTGACCAGTACTCATTATTTTGCTTGAGTGAGTCAGCCTTCTGTCTTTGGTGAGGCATGATTGGTTCTGTTCTTGAGGTGAACACATTTTGTTCCATTTATGCTGTGGTGTTTCTCGTGATGAGTGCAAGGTGGACAAGTCACGCTGATATAATTTTTTGAATCATTGATCATCATGTCAGGTATGAATGGTGTCGATATAGCAAGACATGTGAATTTGAAAATGCGTACCATCCAGAATCTCATACGAAAATTCGTCACAGGAGGCATTGAGCAATTGCCTTTTCACAGCCACGGCGGTGGCACCCCCACAATCTTTACCCCCCGGCTTCTGGCTTCTTTACAAAGGCAATTGGACTCTAATCCTACTCTTACAGCACGACACCTATGCACCTATGCTAAGGCAGAAAAATGTAAATCTATGTGAAAAACACAGTTGTGGCATTAGAGGTGAGGGTGAGACAGCCACCAGGCAGTGTAACAATGATAACTGCTATTGCAATTAAGTAAATGAAATACACTGAGAGCACATGCCTTCTTTCTATGTCCCTATGACTCATCAAAATTTATCTTGCAACCCAGCTTTGGGTAAAGACCCACAGTTTAAGAACCATTGGTTTATATCATAACTGTGAGTATACTGAGGAGTGGTTGCATATATTTCAGGAGCACCATGGAATATCTATGCATATGGTTGGTAGAGAAAAACTTTTGGCAAACAAGGAAGGATCAGCAGAATATGTGGCAGGTTTGTTTACTATTTCATAATATTTGTGTTTAATTTACATTTACTACAATAACTTAGCTACTTCATTTTATTTGGAAACATTCTTTGGTAAACCAGGCACAATATTTAAATCTTTTTAGACACACAGTTGGTGCCACTTGGTGTGAACACGGTGGGTCATGCATCACAAAACTGCATGTCTTTTATTTTGCCACTGCATCCACCAAGGAAAAGCTACACAGGAAAATTACTACTATATGGCAACACTAAAATGGTTACCTGATGCTTTGATTGACAAGTTAGTTTTTAATACACTTGCTTGGAGAAACATGTCTTATCAAGTGCCTCCACCCTCATCCCATCCCCAGCTGTTGTGAGTCACACACATGTGCAAATTTCCCCTGATGTCTGAAACATGCACAAGTGAAGCTAATATATGTAGTGAGTGACTGGATACTACAAATTAAGGCCCAGTACTAAGGAAATATATCAGCAAATTAGAATAAGTCCAGTTATACATACAGTAAAATCCCTCTTATCCGGCATCAATGGGACCGCCGACATGCTGGATACTTGAATATTGCCGGATACTTGAACAGAAGTGAAATTATGTCCACAATCACCACCCTACATTCACACATCTTACCATAACAAAGATCAGCTGATCTTAATCAGCAGCTGATCTGATCAGCTGCTTAAGTGTAAGCACAACACGCTTCCTCTTTTCTACAACTTTAGGCATGATGAAGGTGTCAGCCGATAAATAGTGTACATGCGGGACTGAGTCACTGAGTAAACACAGTGCAGTGGGCCACAGGTGGCGCGAAGCAGTGCGCTCTGGTGGCGAGGGGACAAAGTATGCCTCACGCAGGAATTTTAATCAATTTCATGAGTACACATTGATTTTTTATTGATTTTAAGGCTCGGGGAAAAATGTGCCGGATACTTGAAGCTGCTGGATACTCGAATGCTGGATGAGAGGGATTTTAGTGTGTGTGTGTGTGTATATATATATATATATATATATATATATATATATATATATATATATATATATATATATATATATATATATATATATATATATATATATATATATATTTTTTTTTTTTTTTTTTTTTTTTTTTTTAGGAGGAACACTGGTCAAGGGCAACAAAAATCCAATAAAAAAAAAAAAAAAAACTGACTGAGATGCCATTTCCCAAATAAGGTCCAAAGTGGTAGTCAAAAATTGAAGGATAAATGTCTTGAAACCTCCCTCTTGGTCTGGTCTCCAAGTTTAAGGCTTCTGTAGAGTGTGAGGTACCCTGTCACAAACATGGTGGCTATAGTGTCCCAAGATAAATTATGTGACCTTTTTTACTCATATAAGGTGCTTGTTGAAGAAAATTTCACCATTACAAGACAGCTAAAGGAATAGACACCCATGCTTTTGCAGGCTATCAAAATTTTTGGCATGGTACCTCACACTCTACAGATGCCTTAAACCTGGAGATTAGGTGGTGCATTATAACTGGATTTATTCCAGTTTGCCATCATATCTTCTTACTAATAGTTCTTAATTTGTAGCACACAATCACTCTCACTATATACATATATTAGCTTCATTTGTACATGTCTTAAACATCAAGGAAAATTTGCACATGGAAATATGTATACATAACTCACAGCCATGGAAGCAGTAAGGACAAAGGCACTTAATAAGAAAGTATATGTTCCACCAAGCAAACAAAATAAAAATTGACTATTGCTGTCAACCAAAGCATTAGGCAAGAACTTTAGTGTTGCCATATAGTAGTGTTTTTTTCCTGCACAGCTTTTCCATGGTGGATACACTGGCAAAATAATGGACATGCAGTTTTGTGATGCATGACTCACTGTGATCACATCAAGTGGTGCTGACTGTACTGGGAGGTATATTAGAGGTGTAAAAGGGTAAACTTTGGTTAATTCAGGAAAACACCTAATTTGGGATGACTCCAGAACCAACAATTCTGAAGTACTGATGGTCAACCTGTACATCTATGTTCACAGTAAAGAGGAAACTGAAATGCAAGAAATTTATCTATAAGGAAATCATCCAGTTAGTTACTGGGAGTAGAAAGGCCCCAAAAATCATCTTGGGGCCTGACCATCCCTTTGGTCTTAACATCTATGCAAAAGATGCCCTTCTGTTCAGTCTCCAGCTGGCTTCACCTTATCATAGCTTAATATTTAGCCAGCCTTCTGATCAATTTCTCAAGGGGACATTACAAGCAAGCTCATTGGTATCACTACTACCATTGGAATGTGTTTTACTAGTTTCTGTGATCACATTTATAAGTTCTCTTGTGATATTACAATAGACATGCAGTGTTGGAACTATCACTCCAACAGGGTAATTCATGGTGGTGGGTAACAATCTCAATTTAAGTATAACAATCCACCTTAGCAAGTGGATGAACCAATGAGGATCTGGATCAAGTGGATTCACATTCCTGGAACAAAACTGTTGTCAATCTGCTTCATATGCAGGGATTCAATTATACTCAAGGAGCAACCAGAGTCACACTCCTACTCCCACTTAAGCAGTTACACCTCAGCTAGTGGACAGAGTGGTTCACCACTCACCCTTACTTAGCATACTACTACTCCTGACATTCCACTCAAGAATAAAGCTAAGTACCTACTGAGTCTCAGGCCTGTGCTGGTAAGTGCTTAGCCTAATCTATGTCTATCTAAACTAAGGTAATAATATTCTACAATGTGGCATTAGTTTGTATGTGCATGCTAATTTGCTACAGCAGAGAAAAAATATAATTTTTTGTCCCAAGGTAAGGATGACCCTTCATGATCACAAGTTCCCCAACAAAAAAGGAAAAAAAAAATGTTCATCATGATCATGGGATTACCAAAAAGGAAACTGATAACATCATTCAAAATGCATGCAATTTTCATGTCCAATTTGAACATATACAGCACTATTGCCAGAGTTATGACCTGTCTCCATCATAAAGACATGTCTCTACCAATGAATGAAATGTAGTTTTCGCCCATACTAAAACAACCATATTTTTCTACCTGACTACTCTTTAGGTTTGATCCTCTCTTCCTCTTCCCTAAGATCAAGTTCAAACAATAGGTAATTGTTTGAACACCAAGGAATGGAGCCAGCAGAATTCACAAATGATACTTAACATAATTAACAGGAATGCCATAATGTTTCAAGTGTGACAGAGGCACTGGTAGTGGTGTATCACTATAAAAAGTAATACTTCAAAAGTATTGGTGGCAACAACTAAATTCACAGTGAAACATTTTGTTCACATCATGTATAATTATATTATGAATAAATATGATAAAGGTGGTTTGATGTTGTATGTACATGCATCAAAATATTCTCTGAAATACTGTGTAATGCACAGACTTACTCTAAAGTTGCTTTGACAATGTCTTCTCACTACAGCAACAGACATATTTTTGCAAATAGCATTGTGTGGTATAGCACTTCAATTACAACAGTAATAAAACATTTAGAACAATCAACTATGAGTAAATTACTCCATCCAAAATTAATCATCTTTTCACCTTTCTTACCTGTACTTGGTCTCATACTTCTTCCTGCAGCGAGTCTGAGGGGCAGTGTCTGACTCCACCCCAGCCACGAACACTGACATGCTGCTCAATGACTAGCACTCATTATCATCTTGTCTGAAATAATCACTCAGCTCACATATAAAAAATTTAAAAAAATTAATAAATAAAAAAAAATGCTACAAAAATATACAGTTAAATCTTCAATATTTAGATACCTAAATTTGTCAAATTTTCCTCACATGTAAGAAGTGATATGTGTACAATTCTTCATACTTTAAGTAAATAATATGCAAAATAATGATGCAACAGAACCTCATTCTTTACATCTTAAGAGTCAAGTCAAGGACACAAAAATTAATGAAGGAAAAAACATTTGATACCATTCCCAAATAAAGAAACTCCAAAAGAATATGAAAGGTTAGCCAAATTCATTGCTAAAGAATCTTGTTACTCCTCTTTTGAAACAATTCAAGTCATAGGAGGGAAGAAAAACAGAAACAGGACACTTCCATCTTCAAAGAGTGAAGATTCTGCTTAACTTTTACATTAATGAGGTGGATAAGGGTAAAGGTAAAGATAGAGGCACACACTATAGCTGCATATGGCTTTAGTGCTCATCTCCATCTCACTGGCCTTTAAGCCTACGGTAGAAAACAAAGAGCCACTGTGGCATCTATGTTTCAACAGTCTACCTTCCCCTGGTTTCCTAAGGTACTCATTTACCAACAAACCTAAAAGAAGAATAAACAACTGAGTGAACTGTACAGTGACAGTCCCAGCTAAGATTCAAACCTAGGATGCAAATTCATATTCAGGCATGCTAGTCACTGCAACATGAAGATGCAACAGAATAGGGGATAAGAGTAAATAAAAAAAAAATTTTGTGCAGCAAAGCTGCAGGAGGAGGAGAGGCATGCAGTTAATGAACTAGGAGAGCAGTAACCACAGGAGTAATGACAGAAGATAGTAAGAGATGCAACACTTCAGCAGTGAGTTATAGATTTGAGCCAATCTATTAGAGATGAGTCAATGAGACATTAAGTTTTTTTATTCCACCTGTTTAAGAAGATTGAACTGAATACACCTACAGTATCTTCCCCAAGTTTCACAGTATCTCAGTTTCACACTGAGTCCTAAATACTTACCATCCAGAATCTCATGCATTATTTCCTTGAATTTTTGCACTTTTGTTGCCTATAGGTCATGAAATTCATGCCACTGGCACCACAAATAGCAAAAATAAACACATATATGGTATATATATATACTGTATATTCATTTCCATGTACAGTTCACAAACCTGAAAATGCAAATTCTTTATGTGGATAAATCCCTTACATGCAAGAGATGAGAAAAGAAAGCTGGCAATGGAACCACAGCAAAAAAACACAAGTAAACGAGAGGTGTCTCATTATTGTGGCGAATGTGATGGTACTGCTCTATGAAAACACTATGGATGCAAGAATAAACAAGAACAATAAATAAGAATACACAAACCCACACAGTTTTAGATGCGATGGCACTGAACTGCTGTACCACCAAATGTGAGGTCAAAACACACACTCAGACAATTTTTAGATGTAATGGCATGGCACTGCTGAATCACCCTGGACATATGAACAAAACACATGCACTCATAGTTTTAGATGTGATGGCACTGCACCAATGAATCATCCTGAATATAAGGACAAAATACACACACAGTTCTAGATGTGATGGAGCTGCACTGCCACACCACCAGATGTGAGGACAAAACACGTGTGTGCACATGTGCACACGTGCGCACGCGTGCACACACACACACACACACACACACACACACACACACACAGCAGTGGTTTGGTCACCAAGTCTGAACAAGGACATTAAAAAATTGGAGAGGATACAATGAGCTGCAACCAAAATGTTCCTAAGTTTGACAGATCTCCCTTATGAAGAGAGATTGTTAGGACTGGACCTAATGTCCCTGGAGCAGAGGAGAACAAGAGGAGATATGACTGTAATGTTTCGATTGATGGAAGGATTGGAAAAAGTTGATACTGAGGACCTGATAGTGTGGGATGAGTGAACCACAAAGGGGCACAGGAAGAAACTGAAGAAAGGCATATGTATTAGGGACATCAAGAAGCACAGTTTTCTATATAGAACTGTTGAAGTTTGGAATGTATTGGACAGAGAAATGATTGAAGCAACAACGATACATAATTTCAAGATGAAGTTGGATAAATTTTGGGATAATAGAGACAGGACAATATGATCATAGCTCCCTTCCCATGTGTCACAACTAGGTAAATACACACACACACACACACACACACACACACACACACACACACACACACACACACACACACACACACACAGTTTTAGATGCAATGGCACTGCACCATCAGATTAAGGACAAAACACACACACACACACACACACATACACATACACACACACACACACACACACACACACACACACACACACACACACACACACACACACATAGTTTTTGATGTAAAAATGCTGCACCATCATATGTGAGGATAATAAAACACACACACACACACACACACACACACACACACACACACACACACACACACACACACACACACACACACACACACACACCAAATTGCAAAAACATACACAAACACGGTACTGCACTGTCACATCATGACGGTGATGTCCAGATCATTGAGGTATGCTGTGCTACAGGGGAATAACCCGTAAAACCCAACATCTGAAGTGAGAATGACTGCTAAAAGGCTCAAAATTGTCACAGAATAAAGAAATGAGGCAAAGGGGGACCATCTGGCAGGGTACAGGAAGACTCAAAATTAGAAGAAATCATGTGTGAAAACCACAAGCCAACTCACCTGTCTGACTACTGAGGCAAAACCCACCAGCCAATGAGAAGCCGAGCTGCCACCACTTTGGTGGGTCACAAGGTAGTAATATATACTTAGGCATGATATGGAATTAAGACTGATTCAAGGAGCCTAACAGAAAAAACAATACAACAAAGTAAGCAAAAGAGTTGAAGCTTAGCAGGTCAAGAATGTCAGATGTATCTCCATGGTAGTCAGGAATTGAGGTAAGGTGCTGCACTAATTGTACTATGTCATGTAAAATAACTAAGTTAGAGGCATGTTTGCCGCAAGTTTATCTAAACTAAGGTAATAATCATCTACAACCTGGCATTAGCTTGTATGTACATGTTAATTCACCACAGCAGAGAACAGTGTTTCAAAGTGGTCAGTGGAGCACTGGACAAAGTATTTTTTTGACACAGGACCTGCTTGCTCCTCATCTCAGGCCTAGGAGGCTCATATCAATATCCACAAAAAGATTGCACTGCTTTGCAGTCAGTTTCTAGATCCTTTTAATCACTTTCTAGGTATTTGTGGACTTCAGTTTGTGCCTGCCAGCCTGTGGACAAGGTGTAGGCATTCCCTCCCCAACAAATTGCTTTGCACACACACATTGAGCTGATATCTACTTGATTGGAATGTTGGCTTTTTTACAAGGAAACCACAAATGATATGTCCTCCCAAGTAGTAACCCTCCTGTCAATCATACTGTGCTGCACACTAAATGTCATGCAGCAGGTGAAAAAAAATTAGGCACAAAACAACACACTAATAAAAATCTGACATATAAGTCTCACAAAGCAGCTGAGCATGGCTGTCCTGCCACACAGCACTGCTAACAGCTCAATGAATAGAGATTTCATGCAACAAGTGAACTTAATATTAGCCATGAATCAAAAAGCGTGATTAATTTGTTCATCAGCTGTCCCATAAACAAATTAATCATGCAGACTGTACATAAATTGTGTGCCTGCATGTGTGTGTGTGTGTGTTCATACCTATATCTTGTTCAATCACTCCAGTCCCTCCTCAGGATCACCCAAAGTAGAGATGCCTCTAGCATCTTGACTTCACTAAATGATATCCTGATTTTCCATGTAATGACTATTGCTTTGCACTAAGCACAAAATGATGATGATTGTGTCTAGCATGGAGACATACATCCCTCACTCTTTCTCTCGCCCTTAACCTTCCAAACCTTGGTTCAACTCTGACTGGTCTATAAATGTCCCACAAACAGTACCTGAACCTTCTAGCACCTATATCTATCCACTCACAATAAATTTGGTATTATTTTGATTAGCTGCATTCTCATAATGCTAAATCTTTACCTGCCTATTTCACTGTGTACATCCCATCTTTCTGAGTACATACTTTGGTGACTTGAGTCAACAAAATTTGAACTAACAGTAATTTTTATTGAATTTTTATTGAATAAAGGGTGACCTAGTGGAACAACTTCTTTGTTATAAAGTTAACTAGATTAGATTACAGTGGAACCTTGGTTATCAAATGCCTCCCTTTCTGAATAAATCAGTTTTTTAACAAAATTTTAAACCTACAATTGCTTCAGTTGCTGTACCATAATTCGGTTCTTGAACGAAGTTGATTTCAAATACTAAAAGACAAAGCAAAAGATGCTATTTATTACTAATTTTTAGTTTCTATAAATACTTTTATGTATTTGGAGGAAAGACATAGTGGGTAAGAAAGTAATTCAATCTTGGAAATAAGGTAAATGTGATCCCATTGAAAAGCCTCAATGTAAACAAACAGTTTTATGTCAGCAAATCACTTGTCTGCTGAAGCTCGCTTCCCCATGAGATAATGCCACACCACCCCACATGTCAGTTGCTACATGGTTCCTGCACTGGTCAGACACATACGAATTCTCACTCTCTTCACCCAGGTCTTCGTGTTTTGCTAGGCTGTCTCCTGTTACACAGGTAGCAAAGCCTTTCACCCGTTGTCCACTTTAGGAGCAGGTTATTGTCCTTTCAAACAAATCCAAGCCAAGGATTTGTCTACGACAGTATTTGTTTTGATTACCATGTCTTCCCTTGATACTGGCTCCCACAGAACCAGTACATTGGATCATAAGGGCAAGTCCTCTGACAGAGGAGAAACGAACAGTACAAGTTCATGCCTTGGGAAGGACAAATCCAGGCACAAGCACTCTTCTACTTGTCACAGGAGCTCGAGGCAAGATCATAAACCATCACCATCAACAGGGAACACAGACAGGCACCTTGACACTACCACAACATCTGTCTCCCTCACCCTTCCCATCCTAGGGGGAAGTGCATGCTGCTCCTTGGGTCATGGTAATAGACACCATCGCCAAGCTAAGAGGTGACATGGAGGAAATGAAAGCCAAGAGACAGCAAGGCACACTGGACTCAAGCCACACAGGCTCTGGGAGCAGGGCCCCAACCACTAGTGGTGCCATCTCCATGTGTTTAGAGGATCTCCCTCAGTCTCTTGAAGCTGAAGTTACTGGCTCGAATGCAGGATTTTCAGAGTTCAGAACCAATGATGATGAGGACAGTGAAGAAGGGGAAATTCATGACTCACCTATCGATAGTGTTCTGATGCAAGGCACTAAGACCTATGGGCCCATGGAATGTGTTTCGGTAGATTTAGAAACACATGTCACAGATATGGTGAATCACCTCTTTGATAAAGGAATGTGTGAGGAAGACTACAGAGAAGTTTTGGATGACATCACCAAGAGGCCTAACAATTGCCATGCACTTGACGCCATTGAGTGTAACACACAGATTCTAGAGACGCTGAAATCAGACGCTAAACGGGCAGATTTCCACATGAAGGACATTGGTAAAGACTTACTCAAGGCTGCTACTATTATTGTTAAATCACTCACTGTGCTGGACAAATTTGCACAGGAAGAAGGGAACTCTATGGTGGCTCACGAAGTGAGTCTGCTCAATGGGGCTCTGTCCTTGTTAGGAAATGCCAACCATTGCAACAATCTGGCTAGACGCTTTGTCATCAAGTGTGAAATCAATCATAAGTACACCCACTTACGTTCAGATAAGGTTCCCATTACAAAGTTTTTGTTTGGAGATGATGTCTTGCAGTCTGCCAAACAAATTGAAGAGGCGGAAAGACTGAAGAGTAAGTTCTCCAACAGGAGGGCTTTCACCACATGGAAATCCGGCTCCAGCAAACCCATGAGGGGAAAAAACAAGAGCATTCCAGGGTAGAACCCCTTTCAAAGGGTTTCACCTTTTCACGGGTTTCACGGCTCCAAGGGAGAACCACAGCTCACCTACCCATGGCAGGATTCAAAGCCAAAAAACTTCTAATGCCAGGGTCACAACAATCCCCCAGCAATAATTCAGGCAAATCCCAAATTTGAAGCGGGCAGACTTCAAAAATTTTTGCTTGAATGGTGTAAGCTCACTTCTGACTGTCATGTTCTTGATATTGTTGAGCAATGTTACCTTGATCTTGATGTGCCTAACACTGCATCTTTATTTTTTGAGGAAACAGAGTATGTTTTTTAAGAAGGAGGATCAAGCTATCATTGATCAGGAAATCACCAAGTTGTTGGATCTCAAAGTAATTAGAGACATCGCAGTGAGGCTGGTAGATACCTATCAGCGCCAGCATTTTTAATTGTCTCCGATTTCCTGGGGCAAAGGGGTGTCTTAGCTAAATTTGAAATCGATGTGCAGGAAAAGTACAGCATGAATTGCTGCACAAGTGTATCTAAAAATTAAAAACATAACCCTTAATATTAATATTCATACTTACTGGTGTATGATAAGGCTTTGTTAATTGAATTATAAGATAAAACTAAAAATAGGTAATGATTTTTTTTTAAGTAAGTATGAACAGTAAAAATAAAAGGGTGTTGATTTCGGCTTGTGCATTTTATCTGGGAATGTTGAAAAATATCAGATATCACTGACACGTCCTGTATATGAAATCAGTGAAATAAAAAAAAGAACAGCACCGCTGGCGGACGTACGACGTACTTATCTTGATCATGATTCTTCAGTTAAAGAAAGCGCAGCGCGCCATTAGGAAGGAGTGTAAAGTGTAAACAATAGCCTCTCAGTTCTGCCGATACAAAGGCCTTTACTTTGCTTTACTATATCCAGAATAGGGTATAGCTCGTTCTTTTAGGAATTTTCTTAATTCCGCTGTAGTCCATGATTGTGGCGGTGATGTATCCATTGTGCAGGGTAGTCGAGTAAGCGTGGTCCTGTGTTTTGGTTTGCTCGCTGCCCAAGTACCCGAGGATAGTGATCGTACCGCAAAAATAAAGTCTCTGATACAAAATTATATTTTCTTTACATTAAATGGATTTGCCTATTGTTTAGTACATGAAAATGCAAGTATATATTAGTATACTTCCATTGAGGTCAGTAGAAAATTACAGATTGCCTGCCTTGATACACTTATAGGCTCTTTTAAGAATATCATCTGAAATTATGAATAGAGGCTCAAACAATGTCATGTGCTGTCAGTTATCACGAAATTAATTGACTTAAAATTCAGACGCATTACTGTGCAACGATACACCTTTGTAAGCTTGTAAAACCTTGCCCCAAAAAGTATTTTTTTTCCGGTGAGAATTAAAAATTCTGGCGCTATCTGGTATCAAAATGCTCACTGCGACGTCTCTAATTGTAGTTACACAAAAAACAGGATGACCAAGTAATCTCTCCTATATTTTTTAAGGAAGAAAAAGAATGGTGAATTTAGAATGATACTCAACTTGGAAAAGTTAAACAAACACATAGCTTATAAACACTTCAAAATGGAAAATTTTGAGCAAGCAGTGAGGTTTATAAACAAGGAGGACTTCCTGGCATCAGTGGATCTTCATCATACTTACTGTTCAATGAAGATAGTGGAAGAGCAGCAAAAGTATCTCTGTTTTAAGTAGCATGGGAAAATTTATCATTTCACTTGTCTGGCAAATGGTATTTCAGAAGGTCCATGACTGTTCGCCAAGTTAATGAAGCTAGTCCTTGCTACACTAAGAGAGTGGGCTACACCATTACCAGCTATCTTGATGACACTCATTTGCAACAGTTCACTGACAGGATGCTATGACTGTTTACTAAATACAGAGCAGCTTTTAAGGAAACTTGGTTTCTGTATCAATGAAGAAAAATCTATTTTGGGCTAACAAGACATTTATTGAGTATTTAGGAAATGTTATTGACTCTGAGAACATGAGTTATGTTACCAGAACATAGGATTGAGAAAATCTTGCACAGTTGTACACTGCTGATACAGAAAAAGAGAGAGAAAATCAGGGAAGTGGCCAGTGTAACTGGTCTTCTGGTTGCCACAATTCCAGCAGTGGAAATGGGCAAATTGTATTACAGTTCGGCCAGCAGCAGCAGCATCAAAAGCCAAGGCCATGGCAGTGACGGTGGCTTATATTATGGCAAAAGCTGGTTGGTCAAAGGAAACCACATTTGTTATCGATGTGGATGACTTTCAAGAAACAGTGTTATGTTAAGATTGGATGAAGGTTGTTAATTTGTGTTGGGAAATGTCTGGCTGTACAATGAATGGCCTTTCGTTTACAGAGTTTTCCTAACCACCATCATACTAGGAGTTGCCATGACAACATTGACTGTATTACACAAACAAACATACGCCAGGGTACGACACCCACATGGCTTTAAAACCTCATGGGAGGTGAGCTTCAGCAGACAAGTGATTTGCTGACATAAAATTAACAGAGTACATGAGACTTACCGGAGGTCAGTTGAAATGTGTTTAGAATTTTACAAACCAAATCATGTCTGCTTGAAGGTAGCTTTCACATGCCCTCCTCTCCCATCCTATGCTTTATAGTGTGTCTCTTACAAAGTAAGGACATTGGGATAAGTGAGGATCTAATAATTATGTGGGTGTTCATACACTTCAAAGTCTGACATGTGGGGCGGCATGGCATTATTGTATGTGAAAGCTACCTTCAAGCAGACATGATTTGCTTCATAAAATTCTAAGCATATTTCAACTGACCTCCAGTAAGTCTCATGTACTCTGTCAATTTTCAGCAGTTCAGGAGTAATCCCAAGTCACTTGTAGCTCTCTCAATGACCCACAGTGCCACCACTACTGCACAACTGCATTTTTCCCAGTAGCTTTTCCAAGCATCAAGATGTCTAAGTGTTATGATCACCTTCATTCTGTGTTACTCCTCTGTAAATCACTGTAAAGCTTCCCTCACTAGATCAGTGAAAAACAGAATACCTGCACAGTCTAAACAATATCTTCTGATGAGTTCTATGTCACTAAGTTCATTCAGTGTGTCCCTTGTGGATAAATAATTTCTAAGCTGGAGATGTTGTGAAGCGGCCATCTTGGCAGTGGGAGCATCTGTCATAAGCCACTAAGACAGGGTGAACAGGTGTCCAGGAACAGATTAATCCATTTTACATTGATTCCTGTGATGAAAATAGTTTTGCTTTCCCAACATTTCAGATTTCAAACAGCATTCAGGAATTAATTAAGTTCAAGAACTGAGATTCCACTGTATATCTAATCTAAAAACACATTTAATGATTTGGCTATTATACCATTGTTAGTATGTAGTTAAGGGGCTTTGCATGGCAGTTGTAAAAAAAGTTTGTGAACATGTATTTTATTGTGTACTACTACTACTACTACTACTACTACTACTACTACTACTACTACTACAACTTCTTCAATGAGATGTTACATTCTCTTGCACCTCATCTGACTGCACCTAACCCTGACCCACCTGCATAAACAGCTGCCCTTTTCTTTCCCCCCTTGGAATGCAGCAGGGCCATGATAATCTGCCTCCATTTTCATTCTCTTTAATCTCTAGCATTGTAGATGTCCACATAGAGTAAATAAAATGGGTAGTAACCTCTCACATAGGCAGTCAGTTGATAGTTAAGGGCAGTCTACACTGTCAGTATTCATGATGTATCAAATATACTCTAGTAACTACAACAGGATGTAATTCTATCAACCCTTAAGACTAACAAGATGTAATTCCACCACCCCTTAAGGCTATCACGTACACAGTAGGGAGGTACCAGGAACTACCCAAAGGACGCAGGAAGAGTTGTAGCCCATTAAGCCATGCTACCAACATAAGGGGACCATGCCCAGTGACCAGCAGTGGCCGTAGTACATAATGGTGTCAACAGTGGGTTTGGTACATTCCGTCAAAGCACCATGAGTTACAGCAGCAAAAGTTGTGATCCAAACCTGATATTCTTTCTGATATTCTAATATCAGATCTACTACAACAGTTCAAAATGACTATTCTTTCTGACAATATTTAAGAACTGAACTCCAAATTAGTAATATTTTATTAACTTTTACCATAACAAAATATTACTATTAGTCTAATGTATATTTATTAATTTTTCTAACTTGTATGTCTGGATCAGTTCCACTCCTGAAATGAAACTTACAACAGCTTTATGATTAACCCGAATAACTAGTTTCTATATCTGAGAGTAATGTACACTTCTACAGATTTGTATAATAATGATCTAACAATATCTTGCATTTGTATTTCTATTCATAATATACTAATATAATGTATTATATGAAAGCTAATTTATTACTGAATAGCATACCTGTTATTTTCTTTGTCTATATTTCTCACTGACAAATGGATAATATAGCCATCTGTCATAACCTCCAAATTCAACATTTTTCATTGTCATGCAGCCACAATTGAAGCATGGTTGTCAGTGGTCGAAAGACTACTGTACAGCAGTTAGCAAAGACTTTCAGGGATACATAGGATAGGCAAACCAATCACACTGTACTACCCTCTACTATTGTACACATCTCTGGGGAAATCCTTAGTTTAAGGGATACCATTTTGATAAACAATCTTCAATTACTAAAAATTTATCTATGTCACAGTCTAGATCTCCTCATTCCAAGTGATTTGATATTTCAACTAGGTTGGCAAATTTTTAAATGACTATGATATCAGTCTGAAAGTTTAGAGGGGTCCAGGAGATGAGTCCACATATGAGGTGGTTCATTAAATTGACTAGTCACTGGAGATTGACAGTTATAGGGCTCTACATGGCTGATGATATAAACTGTTATGAATTTCAGGAAAGGTAAGCAGTGATTTCACCTATCACAGGTCAAGCCAATTATTTCCATAAAAATAAATTATTTTGCAAAGAAATGTTTTCATAGTTTTCTGAAAACATACCAACTGTTTAAGAAATTCCTCTCCCAGTAAACTGCATATATAGAGATTATTTAGCCCATTTTAAGGAAACCATTTAAAACCTGTTTCTCCCATCCAACAACTCCACTTATCCAGTGGATCCAAAGGGAAAGAGATTAATAAGATACATGTAGACTTTAAATTTTTAAAATTTAATGAGGACATCCCCTCCCCCCCTAAAGAAAAAGTAAATAAATAAATACTGATTTGGCCAATAAAGTTATCAGATCACTTCAAAACATCAAACCTAATGTAAAACAGTTTTGTCACAAAATTTTCCTCTCAATATTGCATCTGAACATTTACCATATATTTTAACTTACTGACAAGTATCATGTTTTCATCAAATATAGGTCTAGGGCATTCACAATATAAGCCAATCTCCCATAATGTGAAGGGTTTTATGGAAAAACCCTAACCTGTTATGAGATGGTAACTATTTAATTCTAAGAATAAAAAATATGACCCTTATTTAATTCATAATCTAAATTGATTAGCAGTGAAATTAATGGACTGAATCAATCTAAACCTAACCTAGCCCTCGAATGGAAAACGCTAATATTATTTCAATATTATCCAATGCGTATATACTGTGGAACTACATCATAATCCAGGAATGACCCACAACAACTAACACCTACACCCCGAGTCAGCGGACGGAGAAACAAGCTCCGTTCACAGCTATTCCTGCACACCAAACTGACCAAACCTTGCTTGTGATGCATTTGAAGAATCATCTTGGGGCACTCAGCACGGAGTACAGTGGCACGGGCAGTGTGGCAGAGAGGGCTCAGCAAATGTTCGACAGTTGGTGGTGGCAGACGGGTAGGCGTGAGACTGAGCGGCGTGCTTGTGACCCGTCACACAACAACCACGACAAAGATGGACGGTGGCGGAGGAAGGGAAATGCGCGGCGCGTCACCACTCACCACCACAGACTGAAGTTCGCTGCCACAGTGAATTACTGCGATACCACGTGATATCAGTGGATGCTTTTGTTTAATTTAACTACATTACAATAACTGTAGTATTAAAGAAGAATTAGCAATAGTAAAAAGAAAGAAAAAAGTTTCACATTTAGCTATTATATTTCTTTTTGGGGGTGGCATAATGCACTATGTTAAGTATAGGTGAGTGTGTGTGTGTGTGTGTGTATATATATATATATATATATATATATATATATATATATATATATATATATATATATATATATATATATATATATATATATATATATATATATACTCGTATATACTCGTATATAAGCATTTCAGGGTAAGGTAAACTAGAGCTGCAGCCATGAAGCCAGTGCGTA
>NC_087160.1:8042500-8062500 GCF_035594125.1 Scylla paramamosain
TTGTTTACATTATAAATAAATGTAAATCAACATATTTCACCTAGCTGGAGCAAGAAAAACACTTAAAAAATAACTATATTTTCAGAGAACACAAAGAGGTACTTAAAAATCAAAATTAAATCAATCACTCAATAAAAAAAAGAAAAAAAAGAAAAAAAAAGTATCTCCACTCGAATCCACCATGGCAGCAACTTCAATTGAAAAGACAGCCACCACTTTGCCTCACTTAAACTTATATCACACGGAAGCCAAGCAATGGCATATACCTGACCATCGAATATGAAAGCTTAAACATGTGGCAATAAATAGAATTCAGTAATTCAGTTTCACCAAGTTCCTAGTATGGCACACACTTTTACGGTGTAGATATGCATTGTAGTAGCATGTCTGTGCACATAACACTGTCTTATTAGCAGAAAGTGAAAGGTAGCTTCAGAGAATGATGATCATTTCCATATGGTGTATGTGAGACAGAAACTTAATGTTAATAGTACTGGGAAAAGTAAGATGATGGTATTTGAGAGAAGAGTGGAGTTGTGTGACTAGCTGTAGGAAATTATGAGGTGGGTATGGGAGGAAAGAGAATAGAAGAGGGGAGTGAGTTCATTTATCTGGGAACATTGCTAGGTTAACATGGTGAGAAAGATGGAGAGATAATTGACAGAACTGTAGAAGGGAGGTATGTCATAAGGTCACTTGCTAAGTACATAAAAGTCAGATATGTGTCTGGATGTAAAGATACATTTAAGGAATCGTAGGTACATGTATTCTACTACCAACACTGGCATACGGATCAGAAACCTGGACATGGAACAGGTCACAATAATCAAGAGTGTGTGCTGTGGAAATGTGTTACCTAAGAGAGATTCATGGAGTGGCTCATGGAGTGGCATGAGGATCTCTGTAACTGGAGTGGTGAAATGGGTGAAAAGGAACACATTGAAATGCTATGACCATATTGAAAGAATGAAGAGTGAAGAGCTTGTAAAGAAAGTTTATGAGTGAAACTGAAAATGCTAATAGGAGAGAAAGGCCACTTGGAAGGACAGAGTAAATAATTACATGTGTGAAAGAGGTGTTTATAGAGGCCAAGTGCTTGAAGAAGCAAGAAGGGAATGTTTGGTTAGAGAAAGGTAGAGGCTCATCTGCTTCTGAAGGGAGTGAGGTGTCAGTGAGAGATAGATAGATGAATGTCCAGTGTCTAGAAAAGAGACTTGCTGATATGTGTATGACCTTAGCAAGCACACCTTGATACACTTGTTAAAAATTATGAATGTTGAAAGTGTGGGAAAGGATTTAAAAGGGAGGTTTTCTCTACAGGACATAAAGGTCTACTGGAGATAACAGCTTTATGGACAAGCTTGTAAAAATACACACACAAAAAAATGAATAAATAAAATGAGATTAAATAGACAAAAATGAAATAATTAATAATAAATAAAAATAAAGTACAGCAATTAAGGGCAGTTTTCTATAAGTCTTTTAGAGCTGATTAAAATGCATTACATATGTTGAATGACTTTACTAATCCAACACAACATACACAAGTAACAACAGAATGGCACTTAAGGGGTCATGGAAAAAAGTAACAACCACATATTTATGCAAGTGTTGCATAACAACAAAGTCTACACACATATCTTAAGAAAATACATACCACAATAATTACAATTCATTCATATGTTACATTTCAATAAACACTGGAAATACACAGAAAATTTACGATATTTGTGAGAGAAGAAATTCAATCACAGTGTCTTGTATTATTTCTTTTCCCTTTGTTTAAAGTCAGAAAATGACATGCAAAAATGAGACTAGATTAAACGGAGCATTTTAGTAATGTCAGTACACCAGGGTTAGTGCTAATAGGTTCTCCAAATGATTCCATATCGAGAGCCCTGGAAATATTCCACTCACATGCCTATAAACACACACAAACACACACATTTACACACACATACAGACTTCTGGCTGTAGTATCAAAATCTTGCATGAAAGAGCACTTGTGAGGAGACACAGGACAGTCTGCTTCCAGCTGCACACTGAGGGTGGAACACTGAGGCTCAAAGGTCATATGGAGTGTTTCATTTCGAGCTTATCCTGTAGATATAATACATTGGTGTTGTTGGCTTCATTCTGGAAACATGACAGACAACTAAGAACAAAAATTATTTTTAAAAAGTATTTAAAAGTTGTTTTTTTTTCTCTCTCCCTCCTCCTCCCATACTTACATGCTGGGATTCATGACTAGGCATATTTAATACACATCAGAACTTATAGAAATGTCACATTTTTGTTTGCTATGGAATTTTGACACCACAAATGCTATGGAAATAAGATAAACACTTTGGACTCATTACATCTATTTTGAATCTTTACAGAGATAATAAGTGATTTTTTTATGTATTTTGCCAATTGATAATGTAAAGTTCTTGTCAAACTATCATCATAATCATAATCATGAAAACACCATCGAAAACCACAAAACTTTCATTAGAGCTTTTTAATAGTCAAGATAATATGCTAAAGTGTTAGAGGTGAGCTGATCAAATTGTTATGACATACTCTCTTAATATCATCAGATGCTTCCCACCATAATGTTTGCTAGACAAAAAGGATAATACCCAAGGCGCTGCACTGTATAACTCACCAACAAAATATTGGAGTGAGTAAAGTAAGTTATGAGTACTATTACTTATTAATTAACTACAGTGGTACCTCAGTATATGTCTGCTTTAGAATAAGTCCAATTTAGTATATGTCATGTTTGGAAACAAAAAAAAAAAACTTGCTTAGTAAATGACATTTGTTTGGAATACAACTAGCATGCTAGAACTTGTATGGGTCAAAATGAGTTACGACACCATGTGCTACCTTTGTTGAGGTCTCTCAAGACAAAGTCATGACTGCCCAGAAGCAGTGTTGCCAGGCTGGCAGGACTCTCCTTCCAAATAATAGCATCTCCTTCTCCCTTCTCCCATTCTAGTAGGCACTCAACTCTTCTCAGCAAGATAAAATGAGGTTAAATTTTTATTTATTTCATCTAATTGCTTTTATATTTACCATATTTGACAACATACAAGACACACCTTTCTTAATAAAAATGGCTCAAAAAGTCACCCAGCATCTTATATGCGAATGTGAGGCCTCCCATAGATTTAATTTTGAAATTTCCTTCACCCATACACCCAAAGATTTACACCACTGTATTATAGGCAAGGGCACTACATCATATTCTTCAACCATAATGTGACGTAAGGAAATGTTGAAAATGAGGCCCTGTTCAATGACACAGCAAGTGTGTTGTTGACATCTTGGCAGCTGGGCTGCCTCCTTCGCCTCTCCTCCATGACTAGGCCACTACCTCTGTTTTATTACTGTAATCATGAAGGATATTTCCATTATTGTAATTGCTTTCTTTTTTATTCAGCTGTACTACTGGCTTGCTTTAAACATTACATTCTTAAATACATAATTTTTTTTTTCTGAATATGCCCTACTGAAAAGGGGGTGCATCTTATATGCCATCAAATACATTATTTTATACAAGCCCATCAATGTACTGTATAATATGTCAATAACAATAAGATTTTTTTCATGGGGAATGGATCAATCATCTTCCCTTTATTTCTTATGGGTTTGGTATAAGTCCAAGGATCTGGAGCAGATTAAGGACAGATACCGAGGTAGCACTGTATTTCCGGTCATTAACAATGGCAGCTTTATGTAACACATAAAATTATTTTGTAAAACATTGAGAAATGTAGTGTGGAAAGATTCCAAGTACACAACTGCTAATACAGGGAGCTGATGTTATCTACAAGTGAAAGGGTGAAGACCCTCTAGGAGGATCTACACCTCAACCTGGTCTTGACTCTGAGTGACACAGAGGTGTGAAGCACTTTTGTGTGGCTCAGAGCACACACATGCTCTGAAGCATGCTCTGAGCAAAGCATGAAGAGTACTTTTCCTTGTATCTGTATTTGTATCAATGCCCTTCATGTCAGCACTCGATGTCAAGAAGCAAAATTTTCATGATTATTTTATCCATCATAAGGTTTGCTTGTTCATGTTAACATCAATAAACCTCATAAATAGGTATGACAATGGTGATTTCCACATGCCTTTTTCACCCAAGTGATGAATTAAGCACCCTAAGTAATGCCTTGGCACAGCAAAGTGCCTGGTGGGAGGTGGGAGGTGCCTGCTGTTTTACACTTATCATAGTAAAACCAAACTAAAAGATAGAGAGATAAACAAAAGAACAATGTATACACTCATAACTCAGGCAGAAAGAATGCAAATAATGATGACACCAGTAATAAGGATGATGATGATGATGATGATGATGATGATGATGATGATGATGATGATGATGATGATGATGATGATGATGATGGTGATGATGATGATGATGATTATGATTACATAATAGTATGTAGTAGTATAGATATGTAGTAGTAGTAGTAGTAGTAGTAGTAGTAGTAGTAGCAGTAATAGTTGTATTAGTGGAAGTATGTAATAGTAATAGCAATAGCTGTAGTAATAGTAGTAATATATATATATATATATATATATATATATATATATATATATATATATATATATATATATATATATATATATATATATATATATATATATATATATATATATATATATATATATATATATATATATATATATATATATATATATATAGATAGGTAGATAGATAGATAGATAGTAGTAGTAGTAGTAGTAGTAGTAGTAGTAGTAGTAGTAGTAGTAGTAGTAGTAACAGCAGCAGCAGCAGCAGCTGAAATAATAATAATAATAATAATAATAATAATAATAATAATAATAATAATAATAATAATAATAATAATAATGATGATAATGATGATTATGATGTTAATAATAATAATAATAATAATAATAATAATAATAATAATAATAATAATAAATGATAATAATAATAATAATAATAATAATAATAATAATAATAATAATAATAATAATAATAATAAATGATAATAATAATAATAATAATAATAATAATAATAATAATAATAATAATAATAATAATAATAATGGATATTATTATTATTATTAGTAGCAGTAGTAGTAGTAGTAGTATTATTACTATTTTCATTACTATATAGTATATGAAGAAAGATATCAACAACAATAGTAACCATACTAATTATAACAAATAACATTAACAATAAGACAATAATTTAATAATAATAATAATAATAATAATAATAATAATAATAATAATAAGAAGAAGAAGAAGAAGAAGAAGAATAACAATAATAATAATAATAATAATAATAATAATAATAATAATAATAACAATAATAATAATAATAATAATAATAATAATAATAATAATAACAATAATAATAATAATAATAATAATAATAGTAATAATGATAATAACAACAACAACAACAACATAGCCAACATAGACAAATAGAACAAACTAAAAAAACGTCAATCTTGCAGAGAACCTTAAGGATTTTACACACTGATCTTTATGAAGTGCATTGACTGTAAGTATAAAAAGATATGTAACAGCCTGTGTGCCATGAGCTCCTCTCCTACCTGTATGCACTTCATTGTGACAAAAAGAGTTAGTTTGTGGAACACATACAATATCAAATCATGTTAATTTTATCTTTTTAAATAGCTTATATAGTGAGCGGTTTTGAGTTCTGTAAAAAAATATTTCATTAAATTCTGAAAATCAGCTGCGGTGATACATTTTCACTTTCATTCTTTCTATCACTGACTTAAATTTAACAATCCTTGTCACTGACATGAGATATGGACAACATCAACCTGAGCGTTGTGAGCCTTAAAAACTAGTGCCACCCTACACTGGGCTACTTCTCACTCATATACACAAGTTTATTGAATATAAGTCTTATATTTCCTTAATCTTGTCTTGAGAAAGAAGAGAATTTGTTTTCTTACACAAGACTTTGACAGTGACCCTTCTAAAAAGCTTTGCATGATGCAATGATACAAAATATGGCAACATCTTGCCTTAATAAATATTACACCACAATAAATGCTAACAATAATGCCCTTAGTTAACACTGTTGAATTATATTCTTATACAAATTGCAAACATATTGCACTAACATCAGTGCCACCCACTGACCACTGTAACATAGCACTCCTATGGGACAAAATGGAACATAATGGGGCATTCTCAAAGAAGGGATCATCAATTTACACATTAAGCAAGTAAAAAAGCAATCAAGATTGGTGTTGTAGCATGAAACTGCTCATCAGGTGAAAGCTGGGTTCAATTTATGCCAAGGTGTGCCCTTTAGCCTTCATCCCCTCAGCCTCTTGCCCTCAAGAAATGGCAGTGAGTACTTTTGGCATGTTATCACAGGTGCACTTTGAAAATGAACTTATGTGTACATGTCTGCCTTCTATGAATGGGAACTGCCCACTGAAAGGGAAGTAGGATCTGATACTTATGAGTCTGTGAAAACCATACCTTGTCACCAGAAGGGACTCATTTCATTAAAAAAAAACACCAAGTAAAAGATAAAGACCAGCATTCCTGCTCACCACTGCTTATGTGATTGGCCTTGATTGGCATCAAAAAGGCATGTCAGGAACACCTGGTTGAGCTACATACACATCATTATGTATCATGGATTTGTGCACTTTTGAAAATTAATAAAATTAATAACAGGAAGAATGTCAGTGCTTACAATATTGCTGAACTGGCCTGACAGTTTCTGTCCAATTTTTTAAATATACAAATGAAGGCATTGGTCAAGCTTTAAATGTGCTGGCATGGATTTAGACAACAGCTGAGGCCTCAGCTAACCTAATGAAACCTACCTTGCCATGAAACCTCCAGTTGTCCCACTGCTCTTCATGTGAAACACTAGCTTTAGAAAAAATAGTATTGTATGAGAGAGAATGGAAATGTTGCTCTCTCCTGGCAACCTTCAAGTTCTTCCATGTTCATCCTTAGAGCAAAGCAGATGCAATTTAGTAACCATGGGAGAGTATTCCACTTACGAGATGCCTCTGCAATTCTGGCTAGTAGCCGGGGGTTGGTGATCATGCTGCAGGAGGTAGTTGCTCATAGGCCATCATGTCACTTCAACTATAGTGGTAGTGGCACTCAACACATCTCATTTGTCATATTCCCATTGCCAGAGACCTGCTGTTGCAGCCGAGGTCACATGGTTCCCATCCGTCATGATAATGGAACTGTTTCTCTAGACCTCAATGAGAATGTAAGTATTTGCATAGAGTAATTCTCACATATTTCACTAACACACACACACACACACACACACACACACACACACACACACACACACACACACAAAGTTTATTAGAAACTTCTTATTCTAATGACATTGACTTGTTTAGAATCACACAGAAGTGAATCACTTTGAATACCGGCATTATTAGGTATCATGATGACTACTGCAAGGTACTCTTCGTATAGACTGTACAAAGTGTTCAGCTTTCACTTGCCTAAACATTAACAGGTTAAGTGTAAAATGAAAATCTTGTACATCTTGTACCGAGTACATTCTTTTGAAGTAATGGATTCTGAGCTGTGCTGGATCATATTCAGTGATCAGCTGTCACTCACCTACACATTAACAGATTTAAGTGTAAATAGAAGATCTTGTACCGAATGTATTCTTCTTTCAGCAGGAGTGTTTGGTTCTGAGCTATGATAGGAGAGGCGTTCTCCTCCTCCTGTAGCTCCACGTCGCCCTCCTGAACTGCGGTTCTGGTCTACAGGTACCATTTCAGAGTCCTGAGTTGGGGAGTCTTCAGCAACCTCCTCAGTGTTAGTACTGGAAGAAGAAAGAACCCGACGAAGGGGCAGGGAAAGGTTGGCCCTTGATGCCCGAGAGGTCTGGCTGCCTGACACTGAACCATCCATCACGGGGGGACCCATATGTACAACAGCTTCAGTCAATGTCACATTTCCATTGAGGTCTGAAGCATCTGCTGAATGTGTGGTGCCCTCCTGACAAGGCTCTGAAGTTGAGGTTGGAGAGCCTGTGGAAGTAGCAGGGTCATCAGTGCATCCTGGTAGTGTCTCATAACAGTGTTCTGTCTCAAGTTCTCCCTCAGGACAGTCACTGAGCTGTGGTGGAATGGACTCATTGTCGTTAAGGTGAGATCTGCCACTTGGATGTATGTGACGAATGTGGTGTAATGGGTGTAAAGGATGAAGTGGGTGGAGTTGCCGGATGGAATGAAGAGAAAGATTATGGTTATATGTGGTCTGGGGTGTAGAGGGAGTGTTGTCTCTCTGGCTAGGTGATGAGGGTGAGGGCCCTGATGTGGTAGGTGTGTAGCAGGAATAAGCATCTGTATCAGTGATCATAGGGGAGGTGCTTGACATGTCTGTGAGAGGTGACACCACACTGTATGTATTTTCTGTCTCAGCAGCAAGACTGTGATCAGAAGATGAAGTGTGCACAATCATAGTATCATCAGAGGCATGATGGGAGCTATCATCGTCTTTCTCACGTACTTGTTCATAGGTATGGTTAACCGTGGCATCCAGGGCCTCCTTATCAGTAGGAGAAGGTGTGTTCTGGCTAGCAGAGCTGGTAGGTTCTGAGTAATACAGCATTTCATCTCCATCCTGCCTTACAGAGATGCACGATGAAACATCAGCAAAGTACAGCTCGGATTCTTGCTCATTTTTGCCAGTTGTGTATACCACCTTAGGATCACTGATACTCTTGATGTGTTTGCTGCGGTATGTATCACGAGGCACATCAGCTTGAGACTGAAATTTATCCAATGGAGCAATGTCTTTTCCATCACAGAATAGCACTTCCAGAGGTTCATCATGCTTGTGCTCATTAACATCTCCCAATGATTTGACGTGTCCTATGGGTAGTCTACGTGAACGGTGACGGGAAGGGAGAGAACTGGATCCACCTAATGTTCCTCCTTGATCACCAGGACTGCCCTTGTGCCGCCCTCGAGTCACCCGTTGATTTTGGGATGGGGAGCTCATGATCTCTGAGTCATCACTGGGAGAAGATAAGGTGTTGCTGGTGGGACTTGCAGGACCATGCATCAAGTCAGCCAAAGTGGCAGGACGGTGTGCAGGGGAGGACCTTAATGCTTGTGCCATTAACCCATGCAACCCCTGAGGTGAGGTTGGAGAGTTTGGATGATGGTGGGGTGACATTTGCATGGCCAAATTCTCTGAAGAAGTGGGTTGGGAGTAAGGTGGTGGCGGTCCCCACATGTAACGAGGGAATGCCTCCTGGTAAGCCATGGGAGGCAGATAGGCCTCAGTAAAAGCAGGAGGGTAGCGAGGCAGCTGTAGCACCACACCTGGGTCTGACAATGGTCGTCTACTCTGAGGACCTGGTGGGTGCTGCCGACGAAGACCCAGTCGATTTTCCAAACCTCGAGGGAGGAAGGGACGGAGAAGTACTCCTGTCACCTGTGCCCTGGTGTCTTCACTGTAGGAAAGTAAATAAAAAATTAATGTCTTACAAGTATTTAGTAATCATGAAGATATTCTTATATTGTTATTTAAAATGTGGCACATTCTCATGCTCATTTCAAACTATCATCAAATTCACAAAAAATAAAAGGCATCATTCTGGTATTTATATAAACTACAAGAAAACTTCCATTTATTATTACTTTTGTGAATGAATTTTTAACAAATCAGCAGTAGAATAAGGGTGGTAAAAACAGGGGTTACTAAGCATGGGGGTTAACCTATTTAAACGAGAGCACCAAAGTTATTTTAGATAAAACATACTATTTCCACACACACACACACACACACACACACACACACACACACACACACACACACACACACACACACACACACACACACACACACACACACACACATGGCAGACAGAGAAGTCAACGCAAACAGGCACTCCTAAAAATCTAGCTATCTACATCGCTGAGAGCTGCCCTAGTGGAGATACAAAGGTGAGAGTTCACACTGGTTTTACTTGTTGCTGTCCCATCTCCAAAAGTGTTTTGTAGAAAGCAGTTAAATTGTTATAATGAGTGGTGAAGAGGGGGCTACTTCCGTCCCCACTGTTGTTTACACCAATGGGGACCGTCCCGAAGGTGAGACAGAGACTTCTTGGGATTTGGGGAAGAGGACTGAAGGGTCAGGGAAGTGATGATGAGAATAATCACACTGGAAACTGAAATGAAGGAAATGAAGGATAGATTTAACAAGATGGAGAAGATGGTTGAAACTTTGATCACCGAGAAGGGGATGTGGAAAGGTGCATATGATGATCTACATAAAAAAACTAACGTTATATGAAAAGAAATCAATGGAATATGAAGGCAAAGTGGAAAGAGTTAAACATAAAACAGAAAAATTGGAAGAAAGAACAAGAGGAAGAAAAGATCGATTTTAGGAAAATTGTGGAGGAACAAACCAAGGCAAATGACACAAAGCTAACAGAAAAAGTTGTTCAAGTTATAAAACAGAAAGAAAACTTGATGAGAGACAGTGTAGATGAGAAAAAACTGTTGTGGTATTCAGCATGAAGGAAGAGTGTACACCTCAGAGGACTGAAAGAGAAGAGAAGGAAAAGAGATGTGTGGAAAAATCAGTGGAGACATTACAAGAAGAAAAAGAACTGAATGGAGAGATTGAAAAAATTAAAAGATTGGGCAGATATATTGAGGGTGGACAGTGTCCTATGAAAATAAGGTTTAGGTCACAAGTGACAGCTGAAGAAACACTGAGTAAATCCTAGAAACTGGCCAAAGTGGAAGAATACAGACAAATGTGAATAAAAAAAAGATAGAACCAGAGAAGAGAGATACTATAAATGAACTAAGAAAATAAGCAAATGAAAAAAAAATGGAAAACTATCAGAGGTGGAGGAAAAACAGTTCTTTTAGAGGGTCATGGACATTAGGTTGAGAAAGTGGTACAGGAGGGAAGTAAATGCGGAAGGGGAAGACTTAAAGTAGCATACACGAATATAAATGGACTAATGTCGGCAGTGTTGGAACTAGAAGACTATCAAAAAGAGGAGAAACCGGACATCATGGGAATAGTTGAAACTAAATTGGCAAGTGAAGGGGATATATTAAATATTGGTGAAGGAAAATGCAACCTCTGAAAGAGAAATAGAAAGAATAAACAGGGAGGAGGTGTGATGCTTCTAGTTAGGAAGGACTTATTAGTGGAATCTGTCACATATGAGGTGGAGGAGGCAGAAGTATTGAAAATAAGCTTAAGACAGAATATGGGAAAATGCCATAATGTTGTGGTGGCTTATGTTACCCCCTGTTCCAACTCTTGGAGAAAGGATGAATATAAGAAAATGCTTGAGGACACAAGGACATGTTTGGCAGAGCTGCTTGAGGAAAATGACGATATACTCATGATGGGGGACTTTAACTATAAAGAGGTATCTTGGGAGAATTGAACCACAGAAGGCAGTGAGTCATCATGGGGGAACAAGCTACTAGACCTGGCTATTGATAATTTCTTGACACAATGGGTTACAGATGACACAGGATTTAGGGGAAATGAAACACCTTTAAGGATCAATCTAATTTTCACCAAGGAACAAGAAATAGTAGAAGACATTAAATACATAAACCCAAAAGGAAAAAGTGATCATGTGCTGATTCAGTTCACAGTTATGGATGATAACCTCAGTATAAGAAAAGAGGACCAAAAAAGAGATTGGCTAAACTACAGCAAGACTAACTTTGGACAACTTAGGAAGTATTTCAATGAAGTGAATTGGAACATAGTTATTCAAAAGAGGACATAGAGGAAAAGTGGACAGCTTTCCTGGACATTTATAATAAGGGAGTAGAGAAATAGGTACCCAAAAGATCAACAGAGAACCTTTTCAAAAAGGATTGGTACAACAGATGTGTAACAGCTAGATTGGAGAGAGAAAAAGCGTGGAACAAGTGGAAGAAAAACAAGAGACTGGACCTGCGGAACAATTATATAAGGAAGAGGAACGAATTTGTCAAAAGTCACAGAGGTGAGCAGAAAAATTTTGAAAAGAATATTGTGGAGAAATGTAAAGACCAACCAATATTATTTTATAAATTCATCAATGGAAAATTAAAGAGTTAAGATGAAATAAGCATGGTAATAGCTGGAGAAGAGACTGTGGGAGACCCAAAAGAGGTGGCTGAAGTATTTAACAGATACTTCCACTCTGTGTTTACTAAGGAAAATTATTTCAGAGGTGAGAGGACAGCGTTAGAAAAAGGGACCGACCTAAAGGAGATTAAAACATCAGTAGAAGAAGTAAAGAATATGTTGGAAGACCTGGATGTATGGAAAGCAATGGGTCCTGATGGTGTATTGAATTGGATTTCAAAAGAGTGTAGCTCACAATTAGTCTCAGGATTGCACGATATAATTAGCACTATCCTAGTAAAAGGTAGAGTACCCATAGATTGGAAACAGGTGGATATTACCCCAATTCACAGGACTGGAAGTAAAGAAGATCCATTAAATTATAGACCTGTATTGCTCACAAGTGTGGTGGCAAAGATCTGTAAAAAGATCATCAAGAACAGATGGGTGAAATACCTAGAAGACAACAAGGTGATAACAGAGAAACAGTTTGGTTTCAGAAAAGGAAGATCTTGTGTTATGAATCTGATAAGTTTCTACTCAAGAGTAATAGATATAGTCCAAGAGAGAGAGAGATGGATGGGTCAACTGCATATACTTAGATCTGAGAAAAGCATTTGATAAAGTTCCGCACAGAAGACTAATATGGAAATTGGAAAACATTGGAGGACTCGGTGGATCACTGTTAAAGTGAATGACTGACTTTTTGAAAAAACAGAGAAATGAGGACAGTAATTAAAGGCAGCAGGTCGAACTGGAGAACAGTAATAAGTGGAGTCCCGCAAGGTTTGGTACTTGCACCTATTATGTTCACAGTTTGTGTAAATGATATGACAGAAGGTGTAGAAAGTTACATGAACCTTTTTGCTGATGACGCTAAGATTATGAAGAAAGTAACAAATGAAGAGGACTGCAATGCTTTAAATCAGGACTTAATTAAGATTAATGAATGGTCATTGAGTTGGAACATGGAGTTTAATGCTAAAAAATGTAGTGTGATGAGGTTTGGAAAAAGTGTGAGAAGACCAGTTGGCAACTATTACTTAGGGAATGAGGAAATCTCTATAAGATCAGAAGAAAAGGACCTAGGAGTAATTATTACTGATAATTTGACATTTGTGAAGCAGATAAACAAAATTATAGGAGAAACATAATCTGCTGAGAAACATCAAGATAGCATTCTCCTACATTGATGGAGATATGATAAAAAAAAAAACTGATAACAACGATGATACGTCCAAGATTGGAGTACGCAGCATTAGTGTGGTCGCCAGGTTTGAAAAAGGATACAAGAAAGTTAGAAAGAATCCAGAGAGCTGCAAGTAAAATCCCTGCAGGCTTAAGAGAGTATAGTTATGAGGAAAGGTTGAAGAAATTGGGCCTGACTACATTAGAAAAAAGGAGGGGAAAGAGGTGATTTGATAGCAATGTATAGAATATTGAAAGGAATGGAAAAGTTGGACAGAGAAGACCTCATGATACCAGGTATGAGAGACACAAGAGGACATGGAAAGAAATTGAAAAGAAGTGTTTGCTGAAGAGACATCAAGAAACATAGCTTCCCCCACAGAAGTATAACAGTGTGGAATGAACTTAAGGATGAGACTGTGTGCAAAAACAATTCATAAATTTAAAGAAAATCTAGATAAAAGTCGATATGGAGACGGGACGGCAAGAGCCTAGTGTGGCTCTTGTCCTGTGTTTCACAACTAGGTAAACACACACACACACACACACACACACACACACACACACACACACACACACACACACACACACACACACACACACACACACAAACACACACACACACATACACATACACACACACAAACACACACGTGGGAAAATGTGAAAAGAGACCAAGATGGACATATAAAAATAGAAAATAAAGAAATAATAAAAGATCTGAGAGTGATAATACAGGATAGTCAACAGTTGGAGAAGCATGTAGAAAGGATATTCAGAGATACATATAGAATCGTGAGAAATACTGAAACAGTATTCCACTACATGGATAGAAATATGATGAGAAAGATAATCCCACTATGATGGAATATATCACTAAAGATGGAATATGCTGAATCAGTGTGGTCTCCACACAAGAAGAAACATGTGAAAAACTAGATAACATACAAAGGATGGCAACTGGAAGAATTAACATGTGAAGAAGGGTTAAAGGAAATTAATCTGCCAGCATTGGAACAAAGAAGAGAAAGGAAAGACTTAATACTAATTTATAAACTGGAATAGAGTGGAAGAAACAGATAATAAGACACTGCTGTTAAGAGAAGTAGGAAATACCATTTACACACAAGGACACGAAAAACTAAGGAAAGGAGTATGCTCCAGTACCATAAAGAAACATAATTTTCCACAGAGAAATACAGAAGTCTGGAATAAGCTAAGTGAGGATGTAGTATCAGCAACGAGTGTGCACAACTTTAGGGAAAAACTGGACAACTGTAGATATGGAGACAGGACCACACGAGCATAGCTCAGGCCCTGTAAATTACAACTAGGTAAACACACACACTGAATATAATTTAGGAGATGCAGATATCCTTAATTTGCAAAGATTTTCACTAATGAGTAAATGATAATGTTCATCTTCCTATGCAAAAGAATGAAGTGTGTAGTATTTATGAGACCACTGCCTTACCTATAATACTATACTGAACGATATACTACAGTGAGCACTGTCTGTTTCTATTTATCACAATGAAATTGAATTTTAAGATAGAAATCAATGACATCCAATGCAAATAAATAAAAAAAATTACACTGAAATATATACAGTAATACCTCATGATTCAAATGTCCTTCAGTTTGAACAACTCCCAATTCAAACAGGGTTGGCGAACAAATTTTGTCCTCCAATTTGAACATAAACACCTATTCAAGTGACACCACTCGGTCAGTCCCTCTAGCATTCCTCCTCTGCCTCCCTTGCCCTCCTCCCTCTTCCCTGTCCCTTTCCGGCATACCCCCCATTTCCTCACTCCCTCTATCTGTCCCATCCACCCTCCCTCCTTCCATCTCTCTCTATCTCTCTCTCTCTCTCTCTCTCTCTCTCTCTCTCTCTCTCTCTCTCTCTCTCTCTCTCTCTCTCTCTCTCTCTGTCTCCTCCACTTCCTTGCCCCAAGTACTTTCCTTCCTCATATGTCCCTTCCTTCCACTGTTTCTTTCCTCTCCCTTCCTAAAACCTTCCTCCCTGTCACCTCCCCTCCCCCTTATCTATCAGAGATAAGGTACAAGGGAGTGATACCTTGCTCTCTCTCCCCCTTATTCATTCTATGTCATTTTTACTTCATTCTTTCTCACTTGTATAATTCTATTTTAATTTTCTATCAGTTTCATTCCGTTTAGCAATTCTCAGGATTGTTCTTACTTTCACACACACACACACACACACACACACACACACACACACACACACACACACACACACAGAGAGAGAGAGAGAGAGAGAGAGAGAGAGAGAGAGAGAGAGAGAGAGAGAGAGAGAGAGAGAGAGAGAGAGAGAGAGAGAGAGAGAGAGAGAGAGAGAGAGAGAGAGAGAGAGAGAGAGAGAGAGAGAGAGAGAGATGATTTTAGTGTAAAATAAAAACTGTGTACACTACAACAACTGTTTTCAAGACTGAAGACAGCAGGAACTTTCAAAGACTCATCATTTTGGAGTTGGTGTTTATTTACAATGGTATTTTGCATAAAATTTCAAGGTCATTGTTTTTGTATCTGATGTATAGGATGATCAACTTTTTTGTCTTTTTATGACAAGTTAAGTGCCATCTTATACACTGAAATATACAGTACTTCATGTTTTCTTTTACTGTATTTTTTTCTATACATAATTTAGGTTATTTTCATTCAATTTTATGTTTAGTGCACAAGATAAACCCATAAAAATGAAAAAAAAAAAAAAACAATAGGGGGATTTTGGGGCCTGGGAGAGATTATTTTTTTTACATTAATTTGAATGGGATAAATTGCTTCTCAATTTGAACATTCCAATTTGAAAAGTCCAAAAGAACAAATTACATTTGAATGTCAAGGTACCACCATAGTTATTAGCAAGAACTATAATACAGGAGAGTAATGATCTGGCTGTGTGTGCACCACTGATGCCAAGGCATCTACAACCCAAGCTCCCTAAGCTGTTGCCTCATGCATCAGAGCTCAGCTGAATGGGTAGAGACTCTAAGTAGTCAACGAGTTAAAGTCAACCAAACAACACTTGGACCATGATGATCATTATACTAGTCTGCTTGGTGAGATGCTATGCAGTACACAGAATATCCTCTTCAATTGCTTCCTCTTATGGGTCAACATTTTGGTTAATTTCTCAGTTTCAAACATAAGCAACTTTAGTGATGAGTATCAATGAAAGTCCATTATAGAAAATGGGAAATTTAAAGGAAACAGTATGCATTCCACAGGCCCTAGCTCCCACTCTCCAGAGAAACCACTGACAAATATTAAGTCCATAGAAAAGAGTCTTAAAAAGAGGTATATGGTACCTAGAAACACTCAATATATATATATATATATATATATATATATATATATATATATATATATATATATATATATATATATATATATATATATATATATATATATATATATATATATATATATATATATATATATATATATATATATATATATATATATATATATATATATATATATATATATATATATATATATATATATATATATATATATATATATATATATATATAAAAGAGAGTGAGAAAAGCTGTGTACTTACAGGTGACAGTTAAATTATAGGAAGTAGAAAAAAACATAAATCAGTAGAGTTTCAAAATTTACCAGTAAAAGGGATGAAAGATTGAAGGTACAGGTTAATTATCACATTAGTGAGATAGACAGCATAGGGATGGATTAAGCAGAGAGTCCTGTGCAGCAAGTAAGGCTATTAGAGGGGAGTGGCATGCAGTTAGAAAGAATCAAAGAGCAATAACATTGGAAGTAACTATAGAAAATAACAAGATACAACATAATTGCAGAGTGAGACACTGAAGACAGTTAAGGATGGGAGTTGGTAAGGCAAAAAAAAGCTTTCAACTTCACCCTGCTTAGTAAAACTGTGTGAGTAAAGCTCCTCATATATGGGAGCTGTACTCCATATAAGGATGCATAAGTTCTCTGCATATTTAGTATCTCTTAAGAGAAAAATTGTTGGGCATGACACAATACTCCTAATTTACAAACATTATTTTAGCAAAGGATGAGATGTGAAATTTCCACTTGATATTTGAAGTAAAGGTTAATGCAATATGTTCAGTGAAGGTGAGGGAGGGACAGTAACGTGCCACTGAAGAAGAGTGAACATTTGTCTGGAAAGTTATGTCAAGTAGTTTGGTGAAGGAATCATGTTATGAGATATTAAAGAAGAAAATGTTTACCCTGCTCCATTCAGAAATTATAGATATATAAGTAAAAAAATTCTGTTACTTCTTTGTATGAACTGTTGAAATGGACATCTGGCACATGACACTGACAAGTGTAGGGTCAAGTAATCAGCATATGGTTGATGAGGAAAAAAGTTTGCTTAAAAATATAGCTGATGAACAACAACATGTAATTTGAGAGGAGTATGATTGTTCATAGGTTTATAACCATGGGCATCTACCACTGTAACAACAGAATGGCTAGGGAGGAAACCTGGCTAAGGTGCAAGATGAATAAAAACTGTATTAGGAAAGCTTTGAAATTATCTTCTTTATGTATGAGGGAGACTGGTTAAGGTCACAAATAAGAAGTCACTCTAATTTGCTGTCCCTTGAACATTAAAAGGAAAATGGCTTAGTTCCAGAGCTGTTCTGATACTCTTATTCTGAAGTGGCTTAAATTATAGGAAGGAGGAAAGATTAGAAACAGGCAGAGAGTTCCAGAGTTTACCAGTAGGCAGAGAGTTCCAGAGTTTACCAGTAAAAGAGATGAAAGAGTGAAGATGTGCTAATGTTTAATCCACACTACTTCATGCAGTGCTTCATGAGGCAGATGGCCATGTTGAATACTGATTATAGCATCCACACTACCACTGCACTGTACCTGGCACATCAATCACTTCTAAACATTGATGGGAGGAGGATATGTGTCAACATGCAACAAACACAAAAAGCTATACTTCTGAGTACTGTTGTCCTATTATTCTTACAATTTATTCATGTATGTAGTAACACAGTTTTTGGGAATGATTTGCTTGGATGATGATGATGATGATGATGATGATGATGATGATGATGAAGGAATGGACTAAGATAATGAATGGATGATACAAGGAAGAGAAAAAGGTTGAACAAGAAAATATTGAGAAAAATAAGAAAGGAATGAGAAATGAGGACCAGAATATCATTTGACATTTCAAATGCAATGATGCTGCTTCAGTAATTCTATGCACATAAAGCTTAGAGTATTGCTCCTCATCCACTTTTAGGGAGTTAGTTGAATGGCTCATCCCCATCCTTGGGAGTGGAGCATGTGACACATCTTCCCTCATTTGTTGCTCTTTCAGCATGTCTATGAATCCAACACAGAATAGTTTGACAAAATAAGCCAAAGATAAGTTAAAAAACAAATCAAGAATGTAGAGTGTATCTCTAAGGTCAGAAATGGGTGAGGTACATGTCGCTGTAAATAATGTAATATACCAAAGATGAGGGCTTGTTCACTAGGTTGGTCAATAAAAGATGATAGCTGAACGTGGACCATTTCACCAAGATGACAAGTAGGTTGAGTGACCCATCACATGATCTATTTCCATTAATGTGGTAATTCAAAATGGAAGTGCACCTGTATCTCTAGAAATGAGGCGCTGCTTCCATGCACCCCAGTTTCATGACACTAATGCTTGTAAAAGTCATAAATTGTATTTTGTATGACACTGCTCCTAAGTAAATTCTAAAATGAGTGTTGTTGTCCTGCAATATTTCACAGACAAATTACAAGTATAGAATAATGTAAAAAAAAAAACATCAGTAAATATTGCATATGATTTTTAACATGAAGTGAAAACATTTGAATTGGTATAAACAGCTGAAGCTTTGATGTGCAGTAACTGAAGTAGCCACTTACTTTGGATTGTTTTCTGTCGATCCAATACCTGTTGCAACTCCACTTGGATCTCCTGGGGTAGTGGCCTGCTGTTGCTGATGTTGTTGGTTTTGTTGTGGTGCTGCTCCACTGTGTGCACCCCAGGCACCACCCCATGGGAGCCAAAGTGGTCCTTGCCCCTGGGGTGTGGTGGTTGTTCCAAGAAGGACTGAGCGGGAGGCATTGGAGGAGTCTTCAGCACCAGGAGTGTATAAGTGCCCACCAGCCCAGTATCTGTAACATGTGTGTACTTGTATGCAAATCCATTAAGTTAATAGTTGTATTTTTGGTTTGGTTATTATATGATAAAAATGTTAGGTGAGATCAAAATGTATTGTAAAATAAATTAATCTTGGTCAGTATTTTATTTTGTTACTCCACTGCACTTGTTTCCTTTCTTTATATATATATATATATATATATATATATATATATATATATATATATATATATATATATATATATATATATATATATATATATATATATATATATATATATATATGCACACACACACACACAGAAAGAAAACTTGGTGAGAGACATGGTTGATAAGAAAAAGACTGTAATGATATTTGTTTTAAAGGAGAAGTGTGTACCACAGTGGCATGAAAGAGAAAAAAAGGAAAAGAGGTGTCTGGACAAAATGGTGGAGACAATACAAGACAGCAAGGTGCTGACAGAAGAGATTGAAGAAATTTGAAGGTTAGGCAGATATGTTGAGGCTGGACAGCATCCCATTAAAACAAAGTTC